>NW_019520582.1:34613-38079 GCF_002814215.2 Seriola lalandi dorsalis
TCGCCTCCCTCCTGCAGGTGAGCATCTGGGGGCACCAGGGGCACGGGGCCGGGGGGGAAACTAGAGCTCAGTAACCCCCCCTGCAGGCCGGACTTGGAGGGAGGGCAGAGCTGCCAGTAGCTGCTCTCTGAGGACACACACACGCACACGCAAACACACACACACACACACACACACACACACACACACACACACACACACACACACACACACACACACACACACACACACACACACACAGGTCAGACATCACATGACTCCATTTTGAGGTTGTTTTTCTTCTTCTGTGAAACTATAATGATTAACTGTAACTCCCCCTCTCTTCACTGCTGAATTGCATGATTGGAAATGTAGTACCCAGTGTCAGAGATCTCAGGTAACAACAGGTAACTCACCAGGCATCAAGCCATCTGGGGGCCAGCACTCTGCGAGGGTTTTCGGGTCCAGCAGGGACTGAGAGACAGAGACACAGAGACAGGTTCAACAGCACGTCCACCAACAGGTGGATACATCACATGTATCAGGTGAGACTCAGGTGAGGCTGCAGGTGTCACTCACCAGGTAGAAGTCCCCCGGCTGAGCAGGGTCGCCTTCCAGAGTCTGCTTCCTCAGGCTCTCCACCAGCAGCGTGACCACAGCATGGTGGCAGGGGACAGGGGGGCCGAGGGTGGGGGTGCGAAAGAGAGGCGGCGAGGAGACAGGTAGAGGAGGGGGAGAGAACGGGGAGGAGAGGGGAGGAGGATGAGGAGGAGGCGGGAGGGGAGAGCCACGCCCGTCTGTGTGTCCGTCCGTTTGGTCCGTCGCAGGAGGAGGGGAGGGGGGAGGGGTGGGGTGGTTGAGACTCCTCCTCCTCCTTACCAACTCAGGGCCAGGTAGCCCCACCCACTCTCACAAGGACATTGTCAGTCAGCTGTTGCCCCTGGCAACGCACCTGGAGAGGAGGGAGAGATAGGATCATTAACAGAGTCCGACCATCAGACTGGACCCAGAGTCCAGAACCCAGACCGGTCCAGTCCACTGTGGGGTCGGACCAGGTGAGATCTTGGACTCATCACATATTTGGCATCTTTGCATGAAAAATTATTGAAACAAAAAATTGATTATCAAAATCATTGATTAATTTTCATCTGATCGACTTGAATCACAAGAAATCAGAGTAGCAGAGGAACCATCACTCTGACCAGTCCTGGTCTCAGCCGGTGAGTTCCCAGGTCGTCACTGTTCAACTTCTCACATGTGATAATATAAATGTATAATATGAAAATAAAAAGTAAATATAAAATATGATATGAATTATATCTTGTTGGTTTTAGTTTTCAGGTCAAACCCTGAAGAAGTGATCAAGGCTCATCTTCTTCAGCTCATATTCTCATGTTCCAAGACAACATGACCACCGATCAGTGACCACACAGTGAACCTGGGGCCCCTGGGGGCCTTTAGGAGCCTGTTGGTGCCTGTATGAGCCTGTGGGAGCATGTAGGGGCCTTTAGGAGCCCCTGGGGGACTGTATGAGCCCGTAGAGGCCTGTAGGGGCCTGTAGAGGCTTGTAGGAGCCTGTATGAGCCTGTAGGCACCTGTAGGGGCCTGTATGAGCCCGTAGAGGCCTGTAGGGGCCTGTAGACACCTGTAGGAGCCTGTAGGCACCTATAGGGACCTGTATGAGCCTGTAGGAGCATGTAGGCACCTGTAGGGGCCTGTATGAGCCCGTAGAGGCCTGTAGGGGCCTGTAGGCACCTGTAGGAGCCTGTAGGCACCTATAGGGACCTGTATGAGCCTGTAGGAGCATGTAGGCACCTATAGGGGCCTGTAGGAGCCTGTAGGAGCCTGTAGGCACCTGTATGAGCCTGTAGGAGCATGTAGGCACCTGTAGGGGCCTGTATGAGCCCGTAGAGGCCTGTAGGGGCCTGTAGGAGCCTGTAGGCACCTGTATGAGCCTGTAGGCACCTGTAGAGGCCTGTAAGAGCCCGTAGAGGCCTGTAGGGGCCTGTAGGAGCCTGTAGGCACCTGTAGAGGCCTGTAAGAGCCCTGTAGGAGCCTGTAGGAACCTATAAGGGCCTGTATGAGCCTGTAGGAGCATGTAGGCACCTGTAGAGGCCTGTAAGAGCCCGTAGGGGCCTGTAGGAGCCTGTAAGGGCCTGTATGAGCCTGTAGAGGCCTGTAAGAGCCTGTATGAGCCTGTAGGCACCTGTACGAGCCCGTGGGGGCCTGTAGGGGCCTTTTGCTAACAGCTAACGTTAGCTCACTATTTACAGGAAATCTTCTTCTCTGCTCTAAAACGGTAGTTACCAATGGCTGCAGTGCAAGTTCCTATGTAGGCTACTGTTTTAGAGTGTCACAGTAAAAGTACTTCCTGTCTCCTGTGACTGATCTCTGATCAGATCATTGATCCTGAGTCATGTGACTGTTGTAGCTGTTTTAACTACGCCATTTACACTTATTTCAGTCCACTGATTACCAACCTAGGGGTCGGGCCCCTCCAAAGGGCCACCAAGTAGATCTAAGGGGTCGTCACATGATTCATGGGAAAGAAGAAGAAACAGAGTTCAGACTCACTGATCTGGATTCAGTTTCTTTTGGTGAAACATTGATTATTGAAAAGTTATTGAACTGACACATCTGAGATGTTTAGAGGAGAAATGTTTGAGCTCTGGTACCAGCTCACCTCTGCTGAGGTGACACCAAACACCGCAGGCTGCTGATTGATCCTGAAGTCACGTGACCCTGGTGTTGAAGTCATGTGACCCTGGTGTTGAAGTCATGTGACCCTGGTGTTGAAGTCATGTGACCCTGGTGTTGAAGTCATGTGACCCTGGTGGTGAAGTCATGTGACCCTGGTGTTGAAGTCATGTGACCGTGGTGGTGCAGTCACGTGACCCTGGTGGTGAAGTCATGTGATCGTGGTGGTGAAGTCATGTGACCCTGGTGTTGAAGTCATGTGACCCTGGTGTTGAAGTCATGACCCTGGTGTTGAAGTCATGTGACCCTGGTGGTGAAGTCATGTGACCCTGGTGTTGAAGTCATGTGACCGTGGTGTTGAAGTCATGTGACCCTGGTGGTGAAGTCATGTGACCCTGGTGTTGAAGTCATGTGACCGTGGTGGTGCAGTCACGTGACCCTGGTGGTGAAGTCATGTGACCCTGGTGGTGAAGTCATGTGATCGTGGTGGTGAAGTCATGTGACCATGGTGTTGAAGTCATGTGACCGTGGTGGTGAAGTCACGTGACCCTGGTGTAGCTGGTTTATAGTCTAACATTAGCTGTTTACTTCTGCTGGTTGTATTGAGGCTTCAAACATCACAGATATTCATTAGTGAAGATGACCCTGCTGAATTAAACCTGTCAGGATCAGAAATGATTTTCTCTAATAATCCAGAACACAATGGAGAAATTCCTATGGCTTTTAATGGAGGGAACCAGGGTGACGCTAACTTCAGGGTTGGACTGTAAAAATATGACATCCCTGTGGC
>NW_019520582.1:38099-45463 GCF_002814215.2 Seriola lalandi dorsalis
GTTTAGAGGAGAAATGTTTGAGCTCTGGTACCAGCTCACCTCTGCTGAGGTGACACCAAACACCGCAGGCTGCTGATTGATCCTGAAGTCACGTGACCCTGGTGTTGAAGTCATGTGACCCTGGTGTTGAAGTCATGTGACCGTGGTGGTGCAGTCACGTGACCCTGGTGTTGAAGTCATGTGACCCTGGTGGTGAAGTCATGTGACCCTGGTGTTGAAGTCATGTGATCGTGGTGGTGCAGTCACGTGACCCTGGTGTTGAAGTCATGTGACCCTGGTGTTGAAGTCATGTGATCGTGGTGGTGCAGTCACATGACCCTGGTGTTGAAGTCATGTGACAATGGTGGTGAAGTCATGTGACCCTGGTGGTGAAGTCATGTGATCGTGGTGGTGAAGTCATGTGACCCTGGTGTTGAAGTCATGTGACCGTGGTGGTGAAGTCACGTGACCCTGGTGGTGAAGTCACGTGACCCTGGTGTAGCTGGTTTATAGTCTAACATTAGCTGTTTACTTCTGCTGGTTGTATTGAGGCTTCAAACATCACAGATATTCATTAGTGAAGATGACCCTGCTGAATTAAACCTGTCAGGATCAGAAATGATTTTCTCTAATAATCCAGAACACAATGGAGAAATCCCATTGGCTTTTAATGGAGGGAACCAGGGTGACGCTAACTTCAGGGTTGGACTGTAAAAATATGACATCCCTGTGGCACTCTGTTGAGGACCAGGGGCCAGTTGCACAAAACACCTTAGTTAAGATGTCCATGTAAGTCTGAGTTAAGATTTCCTTAAAATAAAAAAGTTGCACAAAACACCCTTAAATCTTCTTGAGGTTTCCTTGAAATGTTCACTTAAGTATTTAAGGTTTTCTACTCGTCTTAGTCTTAAACTTAAGGAATCATTTAAAGTCAGCCTCTGACTCTATCTTAACTCCAACATGGCTGGGTCAAAGGTGATAAATGAGGAAAATAAATGCCTCCCAGAGAGACACCGTTTGGAAACAATGAGGTCACACCCACAGTCTCTCCTGATTGGCTCTCATCAGCTACAAGTGGTGAATACAACATGATAACGAAAGACAGTGTCACTGACCTTGTTGTCTTTGCTAGAAGCTGCTGTTCACTGACATTCTTTGTTTTAATGCTTCAACTGTCTCTGCTGTTCCTCCTTCAGAGGAGACAATCTACTTCCTGTTTACACCGGCTCGCACATGCTCAGTGTGGTGAATGGTCATGTATGTATGCGTTTTCAGATGTGTTAGTCCGGACGGATATCGATTTAGTTCGAAAACGCCATTTTAAAATGAAAACGTGGTCATGTGGACGGAGCCTACAACACAACCCTAGAGTTTTCAGACTAAATCAGGTCCAGCAGCATCTCCTAAAGTCTCTGTTCTCAGGGCTCGAAAACTCTGGAGTCGTGTGGACGGAGGAGGAAACGTAGGAAAAGAGATGAGTTTTAACATGAAGACGTAGAAGTGTGGACGCAGCCTGAGGAACAGAGTGATCAGCTATGTCTGACGCTCTAATCTTTGATTTTATTTTTGATAAATATTGGACAGTTTTACCTCAAACATTATTTGACTGAGACGTTTAGAGAAATGTCTGACACCTGACACTGGGCCTCAACCGGTGCTGCTGTTCTCAAGGCTGTGTGTTGTATTTTATAAGATTATCATGGTCTTTTTAACAAAATCTTAATCTGGAATATTCACTAGAATCTCCAGCTGTCAGAGCAGATGTATAGGAGCAGACAATGGGATCACTAAATACCTCACCACTTGAGTAAATGTACTTCATTACTCTGCTGATGAGAGGATTTTGGCTCCTGGAAGAACCGAGGTCAGGGGCCACAGACAGGAGGGACCCGGCTGTGAGTCTGTCATTTTGATGCATTAAATCAGGATACAGGTTCACGCTGCTCCCGGGAAACACGTGGGTTGTTGTGGTGAAATAATGGCTCTTGGTGTGGGGTGATGACGGCCGGTCCGGGGCAGCGGAGGCCTCGGCGCAGCCTGAGCCGAGCCGCCTCTGCCGGACTCACTGAGGCCGCTGGGCATCTCCGGCTGCTGCTAGCTGGTGGCTAACAGATCCTATTGTTTTCAATGGGGGATGCTAACACGCCAGTGTAGCAGTCTCCCCGCTTCAGTGCAGAATACATGTGGGAATGTCACGATGAAATTCTGACACAAACTCAGTGTAGAAAAATAAAATAATCCAGATGTGGAGGTTTGTGGCGGCCGGATAGATCACCGGGCTAGCTGCCGTTACCGAGCATCCCGACCAGTTAGCTCGTTATAAATAATATGTCATCTTGTTATTACTGTCAAGGTCGGCACAATAAATTCAGCCATCTTGCTCGCTGAAACAAACCTGCGGACTGAATATGTGCCTCCTCCGCAGCCCCACAGGCTCCCGGGGCTCAGGCCGGTCCGCTCCGCGGGTCTGCGGGGCTAACTGGCAGCTACACCAGCCGCCTGGCTCCATCCAGCAGCAGCAGCAGCAGCAGCTAACGGCGGCTAGCAGCAGCTAGCGGACCTGCTAGCAGCGTTAGCCGCGCAGGTTTCACAAACAAACCCCGAACATCAGAGGGGCCGTCCGGGCTCATCGTCCCTCCTCCAGCCCCCCGCTCACACACTGTATCCCCGAAAGAACACGAGCGCCACACAGGCCGAGTCACACCAGAACCAGCACCGGCAGATAAAAACAGTGACACCGGTGGGGACAGTAAGGTCTGGCCGGCCTGTGAGCGGCGTGTGCGGGGGGAAACACGGCGGGATGCTGCGGGATGGATGAGCCCGGAGCAGCTAGCTACCACAGACAGGGAGGCAGCGAACAAGCGGTCATTTTTACTCACTGTTTACCGGGCGGCGGGCTTACCTTGCCGGACAGCAGGCTGGAGCGGCTCCGGTGGGTGCAGCGGGCTGGCAGACAGCGGCGGTGCTCGGTGTATTGACCCAGTAACGTTATTATTAAAGAGCAGAACGCGCCGCTCCGCCTGCCGCCGCCGAAACCTCCACAATGAATTAAAGTGTGGATGTAGGCGCGTACCGCGGGCTCCGCAGGGTCCGGGACGAACCGAAGCCTCGGCCGTAATCAACGTCCAGTGTCTCCTAATGATTAAAACATAATAATAACGGATCTGCGCGCACACGCCCGTGAGCGGTGGGCATTCATAAATAACATTTACGGTGCCAGGCAGGAGGAGGAGGGGCGGGGCTACACCTCAGCGCCGCTCCAGCACCTGCCGTTTATTTACACTGGATCTTATTCTGTCACATCTCCAGCCGCGGGAACAGACGCTTATTACAGCGGGAATATCACATTAATACACAGACAACAGCAAGTGTGAGAATTAAGCTCTAAAACCGCAGGGGGTGATGGGAGATGTAGTTTATAGTCCGGCCACAGCAGCTTGTTTACAGCAGCAGCGCCAGTTCATCTCTGCTGGTTTCTGTTATTTCATGTGCAGACGGTTAGATGGCGTGTGTGTGTGTGCGCGCGTGTGTGTGTGTGTGTGTGTGTGTGCGTGTGATCAGTGCAGTTTAAAGGACAAACACACAGAAACACATCAGCTCACTGTGACGCGGTCAGACTGCAGTAGCAGCACCGTGTGGACGGAGGAGACACCTTCATCCTCTCCACACACGCACGCGCACACACACACACACTCTCTCTTTTGGAGACAACCTTGAACTTGCTTATTTCTTCTGCTTTAAGAGAAGTTGATGCAAATGTTCATGTTTTTGTTTATTGGTGCAAAAACAGAGTTACAGGAAACTGTGTGTGTGTGTGTGTGTGTGTGTGTGTGTGTGTGTGTGTGTGTGTGTGAGAGAGAGAGATATACTGTAATGAAAGTTGATCTTATACAATAATAATGATATATAGCCTAATAATACAGTGATAGCAATGTACATGTTTACAGCATAATAACATGAATGTAATACTATAATAATGATCTGGATGTCATTATGTTAATTAACCTGAATGAAGAGATAAGAACAATCTGATTGAAATCTCATAATTTGGATTCTGGCGTCACATTTCACCAGAATATTAAATGAACATTTTTAGGAAACTTTAAGGAGAAAACTTAAGGTGTTTTGTGCAACTGCTTTTAGTTTAAACGACAGTTAAAACAGTTGCACAAAACACCTCAACTCAGACTTTAAAGGAAATCTTAACTGTGATTTAAGGCCTCCAGAGACAAAAGCAGCTGCATCTTTGTGGTCGAGTTGTAGTTGTTTAACGTTTTATTGTTGGTACGTTCGTCAGTGTCTTCACACAAAGGCACCAGGTCCGAACCAATCAGCTCACTACATCACATGTTCAGAGTGCAGAAGAAGACCAGAGCTCAGTGTGAATTTAACACTTTATTTACATCTTTATTAATCACATCTTTCAGCTTTGCTCTCCATATTCAAGCAGCACAAAACAACAACTCGAGAAACACAAAAAGTAAAAGAAAACTCACAACAACACAAAGTGACAAACTGTTTCCCTCCAATAATCAAGTTTGTGTTTTTTAGAAAAAACATGGCGGTACAGAGAAGGAGGAGGAGGAGGAGGAGCCAGAGAGCGAGGGTGAAGGTGAAGGTGGATCGAAGACGACAACGTGACACAAGTGACTTTCCTTCAGTGCAGGACTCAAACTAAAACCTGGTCCAGGTGACAGGTGATCCTGACGCAGGTGAACAGAAATATAAAGTGCTAACTATAGGACCGTGCTCAGCTGGCTGAACAGAGGACACGTTCAGGAGCAGCTGGGAAATCTCAACACTTCCTGGGCTTCCTCCTCTAAGAACAGATCATGGAGCGCTGAGACGAAACTGGAATCAAGGACCAGTCACACCCCTGCTGTCGTTAGAGTAAATCTGCAGTGATCTTAAAAAGACAAACACTCGAAACCACACACACACACACGCACGCACGCACACACACACACACACACACACACACGTTACTCTGACACACTCGGGGTCGTCGGAGCTCACAGTCCAGACGACGGCGTCACATCGAGTTCACGTGATGCCGACGGGGACAGATCAGGGAACCCTGCTGGTTTCAGAGCAGTGGAGGTCCGGAGACCAGAGACCATCAGTACGGATTCCACAAGAGCTGGTCGGAAAACACGGGGACCTGCTGGTCGTCAGAGCCCAGATCTACGAGAAAACAAACCGTCAGAGACGAAACATGCACGTGGAGACGTCAGCAACACGAGGCAGGAGAGTCAGACTCAGGGTCAGTTTCGGCTCCTGTCAGACCTGACGCCACGTTTCAAGTCTGAACTAGCGCCAGCTCCTCCTCCTGTTTATCCAGAGTCATTAAATATGAATCATGTGGGTCAATCTTTGTCATAATCACTGCGAAGTCTCGAGTAAAAAGTGTTTTGTGATGTCATACTGACCTTGACCTTTGACCACCAAAACCTAATCAGTTCATCCTTGAATCCAGGTGAATGTTTTTGCCAAATTTGAAGAAGTTCCTTCAAAGTGTTCCTGAGGTTTCGTGTCCATGAATAGATTTAGACATTTATTCATTCATGAAGAAATAATAGAATTTGAAAAGACGTTTTAAAATGGGAATAAGTAACTGGATTCAGCTTCCTTCTCCTTTTCCTATTAGCTAATCGATTAGCTTCTCCTGTTAGCTTCTCTGAGACACTCTGGACCTTCAGACACCAGGATAAACAATCCCAGGGATGTAACGAGCTCTCTGATTGGTTGGAGAGCTGACCAGTCAATATCTGGTTTTAGCACTGAAGGTCCAGAGTGTCTCAGAGAGGCTAACAGGAGAAGCTAATCGATTAGCTAATTAGCCAGTTACTTATTCCCATTTTAAAACGTCTTTTCAAATTCTATTATTTCTTCATGAATGAATAAATGTATTTATGTTTTTCTAACAAGTGTTATGCTGTTTTTGTAAATCCTTTTAGAAATCTAAAGTATTTATTGATTATCGTTCATTTAATATTTTAATAGATGTTAAAACAGGAATTATATAAAAGACTTAATAAATGAAGGAGATTCTTTATTTCCTCACTAACTGATAATAACTGACTCAAACTGTTCAATAAACACGTTGATGCTGTTTCCACTGAGCAGCTGAGGGAGTGGGAACATCCGAGCAGCACGTCAACGTAGCGTGACCTCACCGTGACCTTACCCTGGGTGTGGTCGGCCTCCAGCAGGAGGCGGAGCCAGTCCGTCATGTTGTCGTCGGGGGTCAGCTGACTCCTGAGGGAGTAGCTCAGGCCGGGAGGAGAGCGGAGAGGACGACGGCTCGACTCACAGTCCTGGACGGAGGAGAGATTTACAATGTCTTGATCAATCGATCAATTGATAGAAAACTAATTGATTAATCATTTCTGTGCAACAGCACGTGTTGTTTCTGTGTAGTTGGGTCAGTCGGGGCTCAACATCACTTTGCCAACCATCATCACCCACAGTAACAGTCAGATGACCTCTGATCATTAAATATTGATCACTGATCAGCTGGTTACCGGGGAGAAGGGGACAGTCCAGGGTCCAGGCAGCTCCAGAGACAGAGGAGAAACAGAGGAGGCGTCAGAGGCTGCTGGAGTCTCCTTCTCTCTCTGCTTGTCTCCTCTGTCCTCACACAGGTCAGAGGTCATCTTCTCCAGCTGGCTCTGCCTGCAAACACCACAGAAGAAGAAGATCACATCACCACCAGGAGTCTGCTCTCACCTGGACTCAGACACGAGTCTGAGGAGGTCTGAGACGTTCAGGGACCTCAGTTTTATTGTGCTTGTTTGCAGCTGATAAATCAATAGATCAATAAATCAGGAAAATATTCTGTGAAATGTGAAGAAACAAACTGCAGCTTTGGGGCCAGTTGCACAAAACCCCTTAAGTTAAGTGAACATCTTACTCTGGAGTCTTTAAGGGTTTCTCCTCATCTTAGTCTTAAACTTCAGGAATCACCTGGTGAGGTTCCGTAGATCACAGGTGTCACAAGAGCCAATGGCAGCAAATTAACAGTATCCATGGAAACAGAATTTGATTGCTGTAAATACCTTCACTAAGGAAACCTTTGAAGAGATCTTCAGAGACTCCCTTGGCTGAGGACAAATTAAACCTAAGTGTCAGACTTAGACTCAGTAGAAAAGTGGAGGCGTGTTGTGCGTCCGGCCCCTGGTCTCCACCTACAGCTGCTCCACCGGGTCCCGAGTGTCGGCGTCCGGCTGGTTGTTGGTCGGAGGGTCCCACAGGTGCAGCGCCCGCCTCCACAGACGCACCTGCATGTCCCAGGAGCGCCGGCTGTACTTCCTGTACTTGTTGGGGGTGGATGGGTGGAGCTTAGGGTCCCTCAGGTGTCTGAGGGCGAAGGGGGGGGGGGTCAA
>NW_019520582.1:45529-59514 GCF_002814215.2 Seriola lalandi dorsalis
TGTGTGTGTGTGTGTGTGTGTGTGTGTGTGTGTGTGTGGGGGTCTTCACCTGGGCACTTGCTGCAGGTAGTTCTGGTAACCACTGGTGTTCTTGCCGTACTGAATCTGTTTCTGCCGCCGCTTCAGAACCGCGGCGTTGGTCTCCGTGTTGGCGGGATCAGGGAGGCGGGGGTAGCAGCGACCGAGGGGGGACCTGCAGAGACCAGGAAGTGATTATCTCTAGCTCCTACGTGGTCCGAGTGACTTCCTGTCAGCTGATCTGTCACATGTTCTGACCTCTTGTTGTCCAGATCGTCCGTCCCCACAGCCACACTGCTGGTGGACACTTTGAGGATACAGCGCTCCAGGATGGACGGCCTGAGGGGACAGACAGACAGTCAGACTCCAGAGACCAGAGACCAGACTCCAGAGACCAGAGTCCAGAGACCAGACTCTGGAGACCAGAGTCCAGACTCCAGAGTCTAGAGTCCAGAGACCAGACTCTGGAGACCAGAGTCCAGACTCCAGAGTCTAGACTCCAGAGACCAGACTCTGGAGACCAGAGTCCAGAGACCAGACTCTGGAGACCAGACTCCAGACACCAGAGTCCAGACTCCAGACACCAGACTCTGGAGACCAGACTCTGGAGACCAGACTCCAGAGACCAGACTCCAGAGACCAGAGACCAGACTCCAGAGACCAGACACCAGAGACCAGACTCCAGAGTCCAGACTCCGGAGACCAGAGTCCAGAGACCAGACACCAGAGACCAGAGTCCAGACACCAGACACCAGACTCTGGAGACCAGACTCCAGAGACCAGACACCAGAGACCAGACACCAGAGACCAGAGTCCAGACTCCAGAGACCAGACTCCAGAGTCCAGACACCAGAGTCCAGACTCCAGAGACCAGACTCCAGAGTCCAGAGACCAGAGACCAGAGACCAGACTCCAGAATCCAGACACCAGACTCCAGAGTCCAGAGACCAGACTCCAGAGTCCAGAGTCCAGACTCCAGAGTCCAGACACCAGAGACCAGACTCCAGAGTCCAGAGACCAGACACCAGAGACCAGAGTCCAGAGTCCAGAGTCCAGACTCCAGAGTCCAGACACCAGAGTCCAGAGACCAGACACCAGAGACCAGAGTCCAGAGTCCAGAGACCAGAGTCCAGAGTCCAGACTCCAGACTCCAGACTCCAGACACCAGAGACCAGAGACCAGAGACCAGAGACCAGAGTCCAGAGACCAGAGTCCAGAGTCCAGAGTCAGTGGTTCAGGACTCTAATGAAGTGAAGAACCTGCGAGGTTTGTTGCTGGCCGCTCGGTCTCGTCCTCGCACGCCACTCGCAGGAGGAGGAGACGGGATCGGAGAGACGTTACTGTGGACACGAGGAAGACCAAGAGTCAACAGAGTCCATTTACCAGAACAACCACACTTCAGTGGGGGAGTGGATGAGGGGCAGGGGGACAGCTGACTAAATGTTGAACAGAGACTGTAGCAGTGGAGGAGCAGCGACGTAAAACATCTTTCATTTAATAGATATTAAAAACAGGAAATTAATTTATAAATGATCGATCAATAAATACAAATTCCTAATTTTAATGTCAATTAAAACATGCAACGAAGGAATGGAAATGCTTTATTATTTTTCCTGTGACATCACTGCTCCTCCATCGTGCTGCAGCTGTTTCACCTGAGACCAGCGACTGTCAGCAGGTGTACAGGTGACGACCAGGTGTGTTTCTCACCTGACCAGGCTGTCGTAGACGGAGCTGCAACCGGGGAGGAGCCACGGCTCGGGGGTGCAGCACCCGGAGGACCCGGCGGCCAGCAGCGGGTCAGGGAGGCCGTTCCACACGGTGGCCGACCAACCCTTCACGCAGACACGTGACCAGGGACTGAAACAGAAGCTGAGGACACAACACCTTCATCATCATCATCATCATCATCATCATCATCATCATCATCATCACAGCTCCACACCTGAACACCCCCAGTCTGACAAGGGTTCAGTTAATGTTCACACTGAGGAGAAACTAATAAAGTTTACTCAAACAGACTGAGTACAAAGGGGCGGGGCCAAGTGTCTTCACATGAACAAAGAAACATTTCCTGACACGACGTCCAGAACAGGTGAGACACATGAGAAACTCAGTGTACATGTCCCTCGTCCTCTTCCGTAGCTCCCTGCTGCTTTTAGTCTTCAGGATAAAACGGGGGAGGGGCCCCTCACCCACTGTGCACCTACACTGTGGGACACCACCAGAAATACTGGGGGGGGGCAGTAAAGTAGGCTACTTTAAAACACAGACTGCACTGAGTTTTAAATGAACTCAGACATGAAATACATATTTATAGATTCAGTGTGATGTCCACTTCCTGATGATGTCATTATTACTGATGTCCCTCCAGAATAAAGCTCCACAAACCCGCTCAGAAATCAGAGAAAAGACGCTCCTCCACCTGCAGAACTTCATAGGGAATCGTCCTGTTTTTAAGTTTCCTTCAGTGTCGCAGTGAAACCGGGACAGTTGTCTGAACTTCCATGATGCACTGCAGACAGGAAGTGATCACGGCTGATTCGGCCGACTCCATTTTCCAAACTATGAACAAATTCAGGTAAAAACGGGCTCAACAAGGTGAACTTTCCCTCCGGTTACCTCTGCGGCTGGGCGGGTTCTCGGCTCCGATTGGCGGATTTTTGTCACTTAACCTGGCAACAACTTTAAAAGATTAAAGATGAACATATCAACATGTGATCAGCTCACAGATGAGACACTAACTACACCACCTAAGTCCTGGGTATTTCCCGGGTCACCGGTTGAATGAACCGTGTTTTCCCGCCCCGTGTGATGCTGCTGCTGGTACCGACCTGGAGGAGAGCAGCGGGCTCTGAGCGGCCGTTTCCACTCCACTCGTTGACATTTTTGCAGTTTAAGTTTGGCGCCTTCACTTCAGACGGACAGACGCCATTGTTCCGCTTTAGCAGCTTTTTAATGAGCCGCACCTGAGGGGGGCGGGGCCATCCCGACTCACCTGTGCCGCATGATCTGGAGAAAGAAAACGTGCAGATTACATGATGAAGGCCTGGAGGAGTAATACATGTACTCAAGTAATGTAACTGTTTGAATTACTTTTACTTTACTCCAGTACTTCCTTTTTTAAATTGGTAATTCTACTACAATCAATAATAGAAAATATAATCAATACCCCACTTTACAAATACATAAATATGTTACTGTAGGTTAAAGTACTTTATTGATAGATAATTCAAGTTTACTCCACATTTACAACCTGCAACATTAAAGTGACAAACACATTAATGCATCAATGACTATGATAATAATATGATTCTGAAAAGAGTCATTCTGCAGAGCGAGTACTTTTACTTCAGTACTTTTCTGTAGGTTATTTTCATGCTGATACTTCAGTACTTTTACTTAAATAACATTTTGAAAGCAGGACTTGGTATTTCTTTGCTGTGGTGTTGCACTGAAGTAAAAGCTCCACTTGATTTAACTCAGACTCCTAAAGCTTCATTTCATGTTGTAAATCCTACAGGATCTTTGTTTATAAAAAGGAAAGAAAACGTCTGACTTTCACAGACAAACTTATATGAGTATATTGTACAACAACAAATCATTGTGTTATCGCTTAAGGTTTGACAGCGTAGTTTTGTTTGTAATTCAGCTATTGAACAAAAATGTTAATTAATCGATGGACAGAGAATTAATCAGAAACTATTTTGGTCGTGTTTTCATCAGGAATTCTCATAGCTGCAAGTTTGATGCTTTTTTGTTGTTAAACATGAGAAAATAAAACAAGAAATCTGAATATGTCTCCAGTAGTAGTTATTTCCAGTAACTAGAAAATAACAGTCAGATTAATTGATAATGAATCAAATTAATTATTTTTCTGATGCTGTTCTAACTGGTTCTCTTTTTAAATTTTAAAACTTTAAATCATTTTTTTCAGTGAAAAGAAAATGCAAAAATGACCTTTACAACTGAAATATGGACTTATATCTCAGTCTCAATATCTGCCAAAACAATCACAATATTTTGCATGTTGTTCAGCCCTAATAAGGTTAAAGACGTATCCTCAAAGTGTCATGTTGGATTTACACTGAGTTTGGAAAATTTTAAATAATATTGACATTTTTTTGTGATTTCATAATTCTGAGAAATATTTTTTTAAATCTTTTTTCACTGTTTATTCTCCTTGGTGATTTTATGGTTTTATTATTATGCAAACTGACTGAAAGTACCAGATAAAAGCAGTGCAGTAAAAAACAGAGTATTTCCTCTGAAGTGTCGTGAGTAGAAACATGAATCTGCAGAGATAAATAGACCTGTTGTTCTAACAGATGTGATGCAGTCATGTCAACACAAGCTTCAACATCTGGCTGATCCATGACATGAAGAACTGACGCTGTTTGAGAGCAGAGGAGGAACGAACACGGTGTTCCTAATAAAGTGCTCACTGAGTTCCGGGTCTCCGCTCCTGCAGGCGGCGCTCTTCACCGTTTAAACCGACTCCCGCTACTGTTCTCTGTCACTAAGGGAACAAGATGGCGTCTGGTAGTGGGGTGAGTCCCTCAGCTCGGGTTGTTTTTTGTTTAAAAAATATATAAAAAGTTGACTATAACGAGGCTTAGATTTAAAATGTGTGTGTGTGGATTTCAGAGCAGCCAACGGCGCAGACCAGATCCGTTTAAAGTCTTTAAAAACCGTTTTAACCGCTGCGTCCCGGTGCGTCAGCTAGCAGCTAACGAGAGCTAGCCGGCTAACAGACAACACGGTAAAAGTTTTCGGTTTTATTTTAAACATGGCGGCGCTTTCTAACGTCGTTTCGGCGATTTACCCAAAGATTAATCCGCGCGTTGGTTCGTATGTGTCCGCTGCTAACTGTTAGCATGAGCCCCGCTAGCAGCAACAACAATAAGACTTCCGGGCTCCTTCAGAGTAAAAGTGCGAGAAGACATGAACGGAAACATTTATAATAAATGTAAACATTTTGGATTCAATTCATGATAAAGCCTCCTAAAACATAAAGCAGTGCAAGAGCATACAACATGTAGTATAACACAAAGTAGTTCCAGTAGATATAAAATATAAAGCTGGACATAATACTGCTGTTATATTATCAAGAAATGTATAGTATGTATGTTTTTGCTGTGACCCCCTTTGCCTTTAAAGCAGCTCCAGTTCTCCTCGTACACCTGCCTCAGTTATTCAGGTGGTTCCAGCGTCTGGGAGAACCTGCCTCGGTTCTTCTGTCTCTTCATGTGATCCAGACCGACTCCATGATGCAGGATCAGGTCTCTGTGGGGGGTTGGACCACCTGTTGCAGGACTCCTGGTTGTTCTGCTCTCTGGAGATGGTTCTTTATGACTCAGTGTTTGGACTTGTTTCAATCTGGACCAATTGGACGAGGCTCTTATCTGACGGTCTTCTTTAAAGACCACGTCTGTCGAGGGTCTACCAGGGTCCCGCTGGTTTCTTTCAGAGATGATTGACTTTTTGAAGTGAAGTCGGCTTGATGTGGTTTTTGCCCATCTTTGTCTCCGGTCTTGAACCTCCTGTTTCTCTGTGCTTCTACACAAGAGCTTGGGCAGCACATCTGGACTGATGCAGGATGAACATGGTGTCTTGTTGCCATGGTGTCAGATGAAACCTTGTCAGCCCCCGGCCCTCGCATAGTTTTATTCTACCACAGCTGTTTCTGTCTCACATCCTGATTTTAGTTCAATAAGATGTTGTTGATGAACCTGTTTGGTGTAATTATTTCACCCTTTGAGGTCGATAGATATCTCTATAAATATCTTTGCAAAGATAGCGCACGGAAACGTGGTTTAAATGTTATTAATGTTTCATGTTCTTGTCAAATTGTACGTGACTCAAAGCCGGCGCTGGAAGGCCTTTAAAATTTGGTCAAAGCAGAAAGTCAGACAACACTTCGACTGAATGATATTACAAACTCTCATTTTAAGCATTTATTATACATTTATCTACCATTTCACTCATATGTTGCTCTATTTTTTGTGAACCTAAGACTTTGGTGAACACATTTCAACTCATTCACATCAGTAAAATTTATTTTCACAAGAAAAACTGGGCTTCAGTTTTTCAGCATTTAGGCCAAATGATCTTTTTGCACACTGCTGGTCAAAAAGCGGCGTCATTACAGAAAGAGCTGAGATACTTCTGAAAATGATTACATAAACACTTTGGCACAATGTGATAGGCAAACTTTTATAAGGTGAATTTAAGAAATAATGTAGAATAAGAACCCCCCCAGACCTCAGAGGGTTAATCACACACTGAGCTGAACGACAGAGAAATGACTGTGAAGCATCTAAACTGAGCACAGCTCTGTGTGTGTACATGTATCTTCATGTATAACTTCTTCTTCTCTGACTCTTACTTCCTGCGTCTCCCCCCTCAGTCCAGTAAGAACGACTTCCGTCGGAAGTGGGACAAAGACGAGTATGAGAACCTGGCTCAGAAACGACTGGTGGAGGAGCGAGACCGGGAGAGGAGAGATGGTGAGGACGTCGACTCGTCCACAGAGACGAGCTGGTTTGTTTTTCACAGCTGGGAATTAAAGAAGATGATTGAGTTTAATGTTGAGATGCAGAGAAACGTGTTGAGTTTTGTTTGTATACGTCTCTCTCTTCTTCTGTTTTCATTCTGGTTTCTGAATCTCCACAGAGCTGTGATCACTTCTTCATTTTAAAGTAGATTTATCTGTTTTCAGTTGTTCTGTCAAAACACAAGTAGCACACTAAATGTCTGAATTGTCCCGTTATAGAAACTGGTGATGGACTCCAGTAACCCCTCTCTGTCTCTTTAAGGGAAAACGGCTCCACCGGTCAAGCGGGAACTCCTGCGCCACAGAGACTACAAGGTGGATCTGGAGTCCAAACTGGGGAAGACCATCGTCATCACCAAGACCACTCCTCAGGCTGAGATGGGGGGGTACGGAGGCTCATACTTTAGTCCACTGACATCAGCTGTGATCAGTATATTACCCCAGGAGTCTGTGGAGGTGAACCTGCTTCACACCTTCAGCTCAGTGTCTGTCTGTCTGACCACAGCTCTGTTGTTCTGCTGCACTTCACTCATAACAACAGCAGCTACAGTCACAGATGAAAGATAAAAGATCCTCTCGTTTCAGAGGCGGAGTTCTGATGTCACATGATAGAAAAGAAGAAGCGATTATCCATTATATTTTTTCTGTAGATCAGCTAATTGACTAATTGAGAGAGCAGCTGGAGTTCACCTTCTGTCTCACACTTTATCTGTGAAGCTTTCATCACATCTGCAGGTTTCCACTGCTGCCGCGCTCTGATTGGCTGTCTTCTTCTTCTCTTTCAGTTATTACTGTAATGTCTGTGACTGCGTCGTGAAAGACTCCATCAACTTTCTGGATCACATCAACGGCAAGAAACGTGAGTCCACATCAGTTCTGTTCAGCTGCTGCAGTTTCAGCTTCCTGTCAGTTCCTCTGTGAGAGACTGTAGCTGAGTCACATGCTCATGCTCTGATCGTCTTCATCAGTAAGGTTTTTAAACATATAAACAAACAGGAAGTCAGGTGAGTTCAACAGGAAGTCATTAACAACATACAGAACAGGTGAAAAACGGTTTCTGATTCATACAGAAGAAAAAATAATGAAAGACTTCCCAATGAAATACAACACAACACAATCACTGTTTATATGGTGAAATGAATCAATGACTGAACACACCTGAAAACAGTGTCACATGACCATTCACCATACTGAGCATGTGTGTAAACAGGAAGTAGATTGTCTCCAACAAAGACAGTTGTAGCATTAAAACAGAGAATGTAAGTGAACAGCAGCTGCTAGCAAAGACAACCAGATCAGTAACACTGTCTATTATCATGTTGTATTCACCTCTGGTAGTCCAGACTGATGAGAGCCAATCAGGAGAGACCGTGGGTGTGACCTCATTGATTACAAAAGTCTCTGGTCCAGCAGAGCTTCTGAATCTCGAGTTGTGTGGACGGAGGATGAGTTTTAAAATGAAAATATGTGTGTGCAGACCAGAGGAACCTGGGCATGTCGATGCGGGTGGAGCGGTCGTCTCTGGATCAGGTGAAGAAGCGTTTCGAGGTGAACAAGAAGAAGC
This sequence comes from Seriola lalandi dorsalis, assembly GCF_002814215.2. Taxonomy (NCBI): domain Eukaryota; kingdom Metazoa; phylum Chordata; class Actinopteri; order Carangiformes; family Carangidae; genus Seriola; species Seriola lalandi. The sequence continues at coordinate 53,668 of NW_019520582.1, forward strand.
TGGAGGAGAAGCAGAAGGAGTACGACTTTGAGGAGCGAATGAAGGAGCTGCGGGAGGAGGTGAGGAGGGCGGGACAGGAAGTGTCACTGCCGCTGTCAGAAAAGTCACTGAAACAAAGAGGGCTGTGTTTGTGATGCTGTGTTTGGGTGACAGTGTCATGTCTGACCTGTGTGTTTCTGTTGGAGCAGCTCAGACTTCATGTTTCATGTTGTTGTATTCCCTTTATTATCAGTTCATGTTGTGTCCGCTCCGTGAGACAGCTGATTGTTGTTGTTGTTGTTGTTGTTGTTGTCAGGAGGAGAAGGCGAAGGCCTACAAGAAGGAGAAGCAGAAGGAGAGGAAGCGTCGGGCGGAGGAGGACGTGGACTTCGAGGAGGACGACGAGATGGCGGCAGTGATGGGTTTCTCAGGCTTCGGCTCTTCCAAGAAGAGTCACTGACGCTCTGCAGCTGGACTGGGTGTTGAGGACCTCCTCCCTCGCACCACGACAGAAGCTGGTGTTTGCACCCCCCCCCACTTCAGGCAGGTGGAGTCAGACGGACTATAAAGACAGGACAGAGGAGTCCTGCTGCAGGCTGCGGTCAGTCCTCCATAGTCCTGGACTTTGACTTTTTTATTTACAACCGGACTCTTATTTTGGTAGTTTTCTCCATCACTCTCTGTTCTGAAGACGTTTCCTGCTGCAGCTTCCTGTTGCTGAGAGGACGAGCTGGTTCCTGTCGGAAACATCGTCAGAACCGAGAAACGATGGACGAGCAAAAGAGACCAAACAGAATCTGCAGAAGTTTCCTTTAACATGATGATGATGATGAGGATGATGATGAGTCTGACGGCGACACGTTTAAGTTCCTGCAGATAAAAGGATTTTTTTTATATCAGAAACCAGAAACTATTTGAGCTGTTATAAGTTTTTCTTCATTCACACCAAAATGAAATTTAACACATTCAAAGACAGATGTAACTTGTTAAATTTTATTTTGAAAAGCTCAAACAGCTGATGAGTTAATGTTTGGTGTTGAGGTCAGAGGTCGTCTGTTTGTTCACGACACTGAATGTTGTGGAAATGAAGATTTTAATAAATACTGTGTTTGTTTCCACTCGTTTGCTCTCTGATTTATTACCTGCTTTCCTACCTGTCAGTGAACGCATCGCCACAAACATGCCATGGCTCGTGTTTTTGCGATGCCTTCAGGGACCACGTAGTGAGTGTGATCAGTGTGTTTAGAGCCGTGGAGCTGCAGTGAGTCGACGTCTCGTCAACTGAAGACGTCCAGAGTCGATTGATGGGATCAATACCAGGTAAAATAAAACTGATCAGAATCTGATCTGTTCTCCATCCTTCCTCGCATCAAAGCTGAACCAAGATCAGGACCAGCACCAGTTTCTACAGCTATGACATCATCAGATACAGACACAGCAACATTTAGGGACAGTAAGTATCTGAGGGTGGAGACGTGACCCGGACCGATGGGACCTGACGGGTGTTTGGGTTCAGGTCTGGTTCAGTGAACAAGGAGCCCTCGCGTTGACAGGACGTCAGGTTCTGGTCTGGACTCTAGTATCTGATCAGACTCAGTCCCAGCTGACAATCAATATTAAAGGCCTGTGATCAGGATCAGTGCCAGAAGGAGACTCTGAACCTGAACCTGCAGAGGCAGAAAACAAGGACAGGAGGTCGTCCACATACTTTTGGCCGTGTGGTGATGTCAGTGTTTTAAACGTGTTAAATGATTTTCAGGAAACATGTTTTAATCACCTGCTGCAACTAATGATTATTGTCATTGATTGGTTGAAATGCACATTGTTGTCTTCATTGACTGATTGTTCTATTAATCATCAGAAAATTTCCCTCCCCAACATCCTGGATCAGAGGCCTCTGGACTGCGGCGATGGCGGTGGAAGATTTGCGTGTGGAGGTTTCATTGTCGTTCGTCTGAGACGTCGTGTTTGTGCAGCAGCTGAAACGGGGTTTGATCAACAGGAAGAAGAAGAGGAAGTTTGCTTTCTTCTCTCTGTGCTGATTAATGACCAGAAAGGCCACTTCCTGTTACTGAGGACAGACACGTCCTGATCCACACTCACTGTATAACCTTTATTTAAACTGCTGACGTGAGACCAGGACCTGTCTCACCTGACCTGAGATCAGTACACAGACATAAACAATCAGACAAACACAGATTCAGGCTTTTAAATCTTCATTCATTAACTTGTTCAGTTGTGCTAACTGCGCAGCTGTTTGGTTCCACTTATGTCAGGAACCAGACCTGAACCAGACTCATTCCAGACTCATTCCAGACTCATTCCAGACCTGAACCAGACCTGAAACAGAGTTCAACCAGACCTGAAACAGACCTGAAACAGACCTGAAACAGACCTGAACCAGACCTGAAACAGAGTTCAACCAGACCTGAAACAGAGTTGAACCAGACCTGAAACAGACCTGAAACAGACCTGAACCAGACCTGAAACAGAGTTCAACCAGACCTGAACCAGACCTGAACCAGACTCATACCAGACTCATACCAGACTCATACCAGACCTGAACCAGACCTGAACCAGACCTGAAACAGAGTTCAACCAGACCTGAACCAGACCTGAAACAGACCTGAACCAGACCTGAACCAAACCTGAACCAGACCTGAACCAGACCTGAAACAGAGTTCAACTAGACCTGAACCAGACTCATACCAGACCTGAAACAGAGTTCAACCAGACCTGAACCAGACCTGAACCAGACCTGAAACAGACCTGAAACAGACCTGAAACAGACCTGAAACAGACCTGAAACAGAGTTCAACCAAACCTGAACCAGACCTGAACCAGACCTGAACCAGACCTGAACCAGACTCATACCAGACCTGAACCAGACCTGAACCAGACCTGAACCAGACCTGAAACAGACCTGAACCAGACCTGAACCAAACCTGAAACAGAGTTCAACCAGACCTGAACCAGACCTGAAACAGACCTGAACCAGACCTGAACCAGACCTGAACCAGACCTGAACCAGACCTGAAACAGAGTTCAACCAAACCTGAACCAGACCTGAACCAAACCTGAACCAGACCTGAACCAGACCTGAAACAGAGTTCAACCAAACCTGAACCAGACCTGAACCAGACCTGAAACAGACCTGAAACAGAGTTCAACTAGACCTGAACCAAACCTGAACCAGACCTGAAACAGACCTGAAACAGAGTTCAACTAGACCTGAACCAGACTCATACCAGACCTGAACCAGACCTGAAACAGACCTGAAACAGACCTGAAACAGACTCAACCAGACCTGAACCAGACTCAAACAGACCAGACCAGACCTGAACCAGACCTGAAACAGAACCATACCAGACCTGAACCAGACCTGAACCAGAGTCTGTCTCATAATTGATTTCACAGAGAATCATTATAGTGTTTTCTAAACAGATTATTAAACGTTTATTTAATGCTCATGGACTTAAACTAAGAGTGTTGCCATTTAATTAGAATTAAACACATTAAAGATATTTTACTCTTCATCAGCCTGATGTTCATTTGTTTTCTCTGCTCACATTTTTATTTGCATTTTCACACTGCTGTTACCGTCAGCTGCAACCGCTGCTTCTGCATGTGGGAATTTATTTTAGTCTGTGCGCTCCCAGCATGCACCTCTCCTGTCAGACTGCATGTCTGTGAGTCACCAGGAAGAGGTCCAGCCTCTGAAACCCTCCAGAGAGCTGGTTCTGCCGTCTCTGGGGGTTTGTATGTGAGCTGTCGTCACGCTTGCCATCAGAAGCGCCTGCTGTGACTGACAGAGGAGGAAGGAGACGAGGGGTTTTCCCATGATGCTCTCCAGAGAGACGAGTTACAATAACTGAGGCAGCAGCTGGTACAGAACAGGACAGGTTAGGAAAATTAATAAAGCTCCACTCAGAGTGAAGATTGGGGGGGGGGGGGGGGGCTGGAACGTGTTCTGGTTCTGGTTCTGGACGACAGGATCCACTTAGACACCAGAGAAAAGAGAAGCTGCAGAAACTGACTGGGAATCATCAGGTCAGTCAGTCAGTGAAGTGTAGAGGAGCTGGACAGAGCCAGGCTAGCTGTTTCCATCTGTTTCCAGTCTTTATGCTAAGCTAAGCTAAACAGCTGCTGTAGCTTCATATGGGATCTACAGACACTGGAGTGGGATCTAGATTCACTCTGAGATTCAAGTCTTTTTTTCACATGTGACTCTAACCCTGCGCCCCAGCTGAGTCCCAGTTCAGGTCCACGTCCTTCCGAACCGAAAAGAGACGGTCTGGTCCACCAGCTGTTCCCGCCCTTACCGTTTGGTTGTAAAGGCGGCTCCATGACAACAAGTAACTTTTTGTTTTCAGTCTCTTGGTTTTAACAGTTGAACCGTTAGCTGTCGCGCTGAACCACAACACACTGTGATCCTCAGACTCTGTCAGTGTACTTTGCTTTCATTAACAGAGCGCAATGAATCTTGGGATATGTTGGACCAGGAAGGATCCACTTGTTGGAGCTTCAACGTTCAGGAGGAGGACGCTTCAGTCTTTGAAATGAGACAGTGGAGTCACGCTGCTGTGTCATCAGGTCAGCTGGACAGTGTGTGATAAGAGCATAAAAATAAAACAGAAATCCCCTTAATCTGTGAAAAACTTTTGACAGCCTGAAATTTGTTCTGTCTCAGAGCTCAAACCTGAAATCTGCATCTGAAAATAAACTTGATTTATAGAAACTGGAGCAAGTTTTCTTTCTTTATTCATAAAATACACAAAACCTTCCACATATACCTCGTCTGCTGCTTCAGCAGGTGAACTGGTTTGTGACCTGTGACCTGTTTGAGGAGTGATGAGGGAAAGTGACGTCAGAGCGAGGCTGCAGCAGGTGACGGAGGAGCTGCTGTCGATGTGTCTCATCACTGAGACGTCTTCGAGGTGAGAAGCAGAAAGTGTCACAATATGGAAGTAAAACTCAGAACTACTTGTGTGTTCAGTTGTTTTTCCGCCTTCAGTCGAACTTGAGGAAAAGTTGCAGTTTGACACTAAAACGGTGTGAATCTGCTGATGGAGCCTCAGTGAACTGACCTGGGGTCAGGCGTGGATGCTGGAGCCTCAGACGCTGCAGTGATCAGCCTGAGCTCTCGCACTGATCCGGAGTCAGCTGATCCTCTTCCTTTGGCTGTGACAGTGTGTCGGTGCTGAGCTGCAGCGAGTGGGTGCAGCAGCAGCAGCAGCAGCAGCATCTGTTCCGCTCTGTGGTCAGACGGGGGGTGGGGTGCTGCCTTCACCCCCCCTCCCTGTCACTTCCTCTCAGAAAGAGGGAGGGAGGAAGAGAGGGGGGAGGAAAGAGAGGCAACGAGATAGAGAGACATAGACACAGAAAGAGTGGAGGAGAGAGAGGAAGACAGAAGGAAGCCATTTTGGTTCCACGGCGACATGTCCGCCGCTCTCTGCTTCTTCTTCTCTGCACACTCTTGAGTCAGACGGCCGACAGGAGGAAGTCAAACGCACTGAAGACAGTCAGCCGTTACTTTATCTGCTGAGACGTTTGGTTCTACGTTTGACAGGAAGGAGTGTTGAGGACCGAGGCCCGTCTGTCAGTCGCACCGCGGACGAGCGGCGGGACCAGGAAGACCTGATCCGAGAGCCACGAGGCCGCGAGGTGGTCGTCTGATGGTCTCCTCCTCGCCGTAGAGCAGGAAGTGTCCCGGTGTGACGTCAGCTGGACGGACCAGTCTGTGAGGACAGGGGACGGGAGGAGGACACAGGATGAGCTCGGACCGGGTGCCGTCCAGGTCGGAGGTGATGGGGTGGAGCCCACAACAGCTGGCAGACTACCTGAAGAGGGTGAGACACACAACTACAC
>NW_019520582.1:60621-62577 GCF_002814215.2 Seriola lalandi dorsalis
TACTCTGCTACACAACTTTAACACCTTGTAAATTGAGCTGATGAACTTGTCATCAAACAGTTGCTTATTTTCAGGGGAGGGGCCAGAGGTGCCTCCAGCCCCTCCTGGAGTCTGATTGGCTGCCCTGCCTATAACAAACAATCAATTGATTATTGAAGGAAAAACTTGTCAGATATATTGATAATGACAATAGGTGTTGGTAGCAGCCGGACCGTCCCTCTGCAGGACCAGGACCGCAGGTTGGACGACGTCATTGTTCACAGTTTAATCATTTGCAATTAATCACATTTTTATGTGGAGAAATAAACACGGAATAAAAAGAAGAGGAGGGAAAGAAAAGGAAAGGAAGAGGTAGGGAAGGAAATTAGGAATTAGGGAAGGAAAGGAAGAGATGAGCTAGGAGAGGAGAGACAGAGTCTCTGTGTTGACTCAACATTGTCCCCCTGTCTGTCCACAGATGAGTCTGTCCGGCTGCGACAAGGTTGTGATGAAGAACAACATCAGTGGATCGAGATTTGTGGTGAGTCCTCAAACACAACCTGACAGACACACAACCTGACAGACACACAACCTGACTGACACACAACCTGACAGACACACAACCTAACAAACACACAACCTGACAGACACACAACCTGACTGACACACAACCTGACAAACACACAACCTGACAGACACACAACCTGACTGACACACAACCTAACAAACACACAACCTGACAGACACACAACCTGGCTGACACACAACCTGACAGACACACAACCTGGCTGACACACAACCTAACAAACACACAACCTAACAAACACACAACCTGACAGACACACAACCTGACTGACACACAACCTGACAGACACACAACCTGGCTGACACACAACCTAACAAACACACAACCTGGCTGACACACAACCTAACAAACACACAACCTGGCTGACACACAACCTGACAGACACACAACCTGACAGACACACAACCTGGCTGACACACAACCTAACAAACACACAACCTGGCTGACACACAACCTAACAAACACACAACCTGGCTGACACACAACCTAACAAACACACAACCTGACAGACACACAACCTAACAAACACACAACCTGACAGACACACAACCTGACTGACACACAACCTGACAGACACTCTGTAAGGAAAGAAGAGGTAGGGAAGGAAAGGAGGAGGTTAGGAGATGTCAGGAAAAAGAGAACGACTGGTTGGTGTTGATTGGTCTAAACACATGGCTCCGCCTCTCTCTACAGAACCTGAGTGATAACGACCTGCAGAAGTTCCCCAAGCTCCATGCTCCGTGAGTACTGACTTCAATCCTACTGTGACTCCTCCCACAGGCGGGGCTTGATTAATGCTTACAACCTGAACATTAGCAGGAGATATTGATTATTGATTGATATTGATTGTTGTGACAGTGAAATAACAGATGGATTTCTCACACGTTAGACTCCATCACGCTCCTATTGGCTGTTGGCCTGTGGTCGAACCTCAGTGGTTTGGACCAATCAGTGTTCTGTGGGGGAGGAGCTACTTGAGGCGACTGGTTTGGTTTTCTACCGATATGCTAACTAGCTTAGCTCCTCAAACTGCACCTTGTTGTTGTGTTGTTTCCCCTTCAGTGCTCTCCTGTGATGTCACATGATTGACAGACGATTTGTCCAATCACCGACTAATGCAACAGATGAATTTAAAGTCTGACTGTTTGTTCAATAGAAGACACAGTCAGAGTCTGTCAATGTGAAACCAGCTCCTGATCTTAACGTGTCAGCTGATCATTTCTCTGGAGAGGAGTCTCACTCTTTTGAACTACAAAAACACAGTGACGTGTCGTCACTCACAAACAATCTTTGACTCAGAGAGCTCATTAACCCACCGACAGTCACAGAGCGGCAGTCAGCTGGATTAACCCTGGTGTGTGTGTGTGTGTGTGTGTGTGTGTGTGTGTGTG
>NW_019520582.1:63700-64530 GCF_002814215.2 Seriola lalandi dorsalis
CCATCAGCTCCTGCTGACAGTAATTTAAACTTTGCGATTGGACACTTCTTGCTGAAATGCACCTTGGGAGTTAAAGGTTGTTCATTTGATTTCTGAGATTAAAGGGTCCCTGATAAAAACCAGCTTCTGTTTTCAGCTTCTGTCGACTGAAACTGACGAGAATAAATAAAGACTAGAGACTGATGACCTGAAGGAGTCAGCAGTGTTGTGGGTGGATGATGTGACGTGACTGTGATCCCTCTTCTCTCCGTCGCTCCATCAGGACGATGAAGACTTCGATGATGACTATGAGAGTCCGAACAGCGGAGACGAGGACGGCAGCGGAGGAGACTACGAGTCCCCGAATGACGACCTGGACGGGGCCAACGATTACGAGCCCCCTCCCTCCGAACCTCCGGACGACCTGGCCCACAAGCTGTGCCCCACCCTGCCCATCGGAGACGGGGATTACATAGGTAACCAGGAAGAGACACGGCACGATTCCACTGTTTCTTACTGTAACTGTAGAAAAACATCAAGTTTCTAAAGGTTCGTTTTCTCTAATTATTAATCAACCCTTGTGTGTCCTTTTAAAAAACACACACTTAAGTACTAACTGATATTATATCGATATTAATACTATTTTCTACTGAATTAGTGTTCATTCAATATCAGTCCTGATCATAACGACCAAATATTTAATAACGGCTCAGTGGTTACCTGCTCACCTCAACACATATTTAAATCCAGTTGAAATTATTCAGTGAACTCTGCATGAACATAATGTTCTTAATTACACACGACTTCATCCAGTGACAACAGCTTTACACGATTTCACACACGTCTCTGAC
>NW_019520582.1:65145-66798 GCF_002814215.2 Seriola lalandi dorsalis
AGTGTTTTACAAGAAAAGTACAACTGGATAAAAGAAAAATCCAAAGTGAGCAAAATAAAAACATCTCAAATCAACCTAATGCAAAAACATCTGACAGCAATTAAATATGTAGAAACAAGGATAAGGGATTAAACATTAGGAATAAAACCACCAAAAGGCCAAATCACCAAAGGCTCAGATGAAGAAATGTGTTATAAGAAGAGATTTAAGAAGTAAAAGCATCTAAACACCATCAGGGTTTTTCCTGTATAGAGAATTGAAAGGCGGCCTTGTTTCCTCGGTGCTCGGTGGATTTGACATTTGTAACGCAGTATCGTAATCCGTGCATCAGGCAGAGCCATCCGAAATTACCAAAGAAGAAGAATATGAACATGTTGGATTTTCTGCCTGCGGAAGGAGGCGGCGACCTGATTTTGCTGTTATTCAAAAAAGTGAATATTATCTCTTTTACACCCAGATGCTTGTAAAAGTAAAAGTTTCCCTAAAGTAATGTCACAACGCGAGGAGCAGAATCACGAGGACAGGTGACACAGTGCAGACGTCATTAGTTCTTCTAATGTGGGAAAAAAAGTTAATTGATGTTACTGACGAGATCCGGTTGATGTGTCGGGACTGACAGCAGGATCAAGTGGAAGGTGCTGGTGGAAGAGAGGATCAGAGAGAGGAGTCAAGGCGAGAGCACCGGGTCTTTAGGAGTGTGTTAACGAGTCTGTCAAAGCCGACGTTTACATGATTTTAACATCAGTTTTTATTCATCTTCACAGATGTTCTGAAAAGCATAGAGTGCGTGAGCCGCAGTGGCTGGAGAGATAATGAAAATATAAATATTGCGGCAACCCCCCTTTAAAAACCCTTTAAACTGCCAAACCAAAAACATGTTTGAAGCTGGAAGCAGCAAATATTTGACATTTTGTATTAAAAATGACTGGAACTATTAAAAGTAATTGCTGATTAACTTTCTTTCAATCGATTAATTGATTATTTTTCACAGCTCTAGTTTTCGTTTGACTAAATATAAACAAATATAGACAAACATACTGAAATCAGAAATCCAGTCTGAATACATCTTCAGTTTTATTTTTCCTTCTCTAATTTCTTTATGTGAGAAATGAATCGTACAGATTTCAAATATGTAGATTTTGGATTATCTGTTGTGGCTTGACTTTAGTTTTCAGACCATGTTTAGGTCATGTGACTCTGACAGATGTCCTCATTGGCCTATGGTTGTCCCTCATGTTAAAGCTGTTCATTTGTTGTGTTCAGTTCCTCCAGGACCGCCGCAGATCTTTCGTGGCAACAAACCGGGCAGAGAATCGGGATCCAACTCATCCCCCATCAGAGGTAATCCTGAACCCTGAACCCTGAACCCTCTATCTCTATCTCTATCTCTATCTCTATCTCTATCTCTATCTCTATCTCTATCTCTATCACCATCACACATCTCTTTACTTCATTTCCATGAAAAATAAATAAATATTTTATTGTTTCATCAAATATAAAAAATTCCTTTTTTAACTTACACTTCTGGTGCGTTCAGGGACCATTTGAAATCTCAGTTTCAGAGTCCTGTTGAATGCATATATACAGGATTAGCGCCCCCATGTGGTTCATTGCCTGCATCTGCAGGAAAACAAAAAACAAACCAAAAAAATT
>NW_019520583.1:0-4695 GCF_002814215.2 Seriola lalandi dorsalis
GGCCATAGCCAGTACAACCATTTTGAATGTCCTGAAGAAGAAAGAAACCACTGGTGTACTAAGTAACAGACATTGAATGGGTAGACCGAGGAAAACAGCAGCAGTTGACGACAGAAACATTGTGAGAGCTGTAAAGAGAGACCCTAAAACAACTGTTAGTGACATCAGCAACAACCTCCAGAGGGCAGGAGTGAAGGTATCAGAATCTACTGTTCGCAGAAAACTTCATGAACAAAAGAACAGAGGCTAGACCAGAAGATGCAACCCACTCATTAGCAAGAAGAATAAGAAGGCCAGGCTGGAATTTGCCAAAAAAATACAGAGACGAGCCTCAAAAATTCTGGGACAAAGTTTTATGGACTGATGAGGTAAAGATTAACCTTTACCAAAGTGATGGAAAGGCTAAAGTTTGGAGAAAGAAAGGATCTGCTCATGATCCCAAACATACAAGCTCATCTGTGAAACACAGTGGAGGTAATGTCATGGCTAGGGCTTGCATGGCTTCTTCTGGAACGGGCTCATTAATCTTCATTGATGATGTAACACATGGCAGCAGCAAAATGAACTCAGAAGTCTACAGAAACATTTTGTCTGCCAATTTAAAGAAAGATGCAACCAAACTGATTGGGAGATCATTCATCACGCAGCAAGATAATGACCCAAAACGCACTGCAAAAACAACAAAGGAGTTCATCAGGGGCAAGAAGTGGAAGGTTTTAGACTGGCCAAGTCAATCTTAAACCCTATAGAGCATGCATTTTACCTGCTAAAGAAGAGACTGAAGGGAGTAACCCCCCAAAATAAACAACAACTGAAAGAGGCTGCGGTGAAAGCCTGGAAAAGCATCACAAAAGAAGAATGCAAAAGTTTGGCGATGTCAATGGGTCACAGGCTTGATGCAGTTATTGCAAGCAAAGGATTTGCAAATAAATATTAAGTCTTATACACTTTAATCTATTTTAAGTCTATCTGTTCCAATACTTTTGCTCACCTAAAAATTTGGTGTTCCGTTACAAATAATGCTATCTTCTAAGTTGTGTATCAGATCCAGATGTAAATACCTGGAAATAAAAGCTGAAATGTTGATCTCTTGTCTCATATTCATCTTTTGATGTCAAACCCAAATGTTTTCAGTATACAGCAAAAATAAAGGAATTGGCTTGTCACGGATCCCATGAGGCAGGGGTGAAGGTGAGAGACTCAGATGCGGAGGAGGAACCAGTGTCAAATAATTTATTTAAACCAAAAAAATGTCCATGCATGAGTCGACAAAACACACACCAAACCTCACAACCAACAATGATACCACAAAGACAAGACAGAGCAAGGTTTTTTTTAAAGGGACGGAACGGATTAACTATTGAGAACAGGTGGGGAAGCAGACACAGGTGGGACACATTGGGGATGATTAACCAAGGGAAGCAAAACTAGAACTCGGACACTGGGGTGACATAACTATCAAACTAAAACAGGAAGTGCACGGGGAAACAGAGCACAAGGCAGGGAAGACTAAACTAGACACCAGAAACACCCAAACCAGAAACACTCAAAACCCAGAACAGAAACCCAAAACCCAGAAAACCAAACCAAGAAAGTCCAAAAAACCAAAACCCTGGAGCCTCCAGGCTGAGACCATGATATGGCCTCACTGTTCCAATACTTTTGGAGGGGGGTGTATATGCTGTAATACTAAGTACATGAACGCATAAGATTAGAGTACAATTTAAGTGCATAAGATATATATTGATATGTGGGTTGATACTGTTGTAGTATTTCAGGCTATTAAAGTTAAAACTGTTTAATGATTCATGCTAGTGGATATTTAGGTGCTAAGGGTGAGTTGTTGTTTAAACATCTGCCTCAGGGAAACTATTTACAACCACTGATAAAGATCACCCTATGGGCATGTGTAGGGGGCAGCCGGAGGTAACGGAGGTAGATAAGTGGTAATTTATGTGTATACATTAACTGTCTTCCTTTGAGCGTGCTGAGCTTTAGGTTACATTTAAGGTCGGAGTCAGACGGGAAGGAGGAAGCCAGCAGAGCCAATCAGAAGACAACAAAACGCCCATGCACATTTCTTTGTTTGTACTTGTGTCAGGGTTTGCGAGGTAAGTAGGACCCAAATGCAGTCAACTCTGGGAGACGGTGCAGGCAGGTTTATTTAATCAAAAATCCAGACATGAACATGAAGACAATAGGACGTGAACAAACCCAGAACTAAACAGACGAACCGACACAGACAAAGGGAAGCACAAGGACTATATAGACAAGGGAGGCAAGGGTGATTGAACACAGGTGAAACACATTAGGGCGGGGCAGACAATCACCACAGACACAGGACCAAGACAGGAAGCAACACACAAACACACAAGGAAACCAATACAAAATAAAACAGGAAGTGCAAAAAGTCAAAAATAAAACTAACAAAAAGTGTCTGCCATGGCAGAACATGACAGAACCCCCCCCTTAAGGGTCGAATCCCAGACGACCCTTAACCAAAACACAACTAGGGCGGGAGGAGGGATCCAGGGGCCAGCATATTCTGATGCTCTGTGGAAAACAGGGCAACTCAGGTGGTCGAGGCGGAGGCCTTATGGACAGGCTTGGCAGTTCAGTGGGGCGACCCGGAGGTCAGGCAAACAGACGGAACCGTTCTGGAGGCCGGCAGCAAAGACGGGGTTTCTCCGGAGGTCGAGCCGGAGGATGGCGTCGCCCCTCTGGAGAACGAGCAGTAGGACGGCGGTGAAAACGGGGTCTCTCCGGAGGTCGAGCCGGAGGATGGCGTCGCCCCTCTGGAGGGCGAATAGGAGGACGGGGACGAAGACGTGGTCTCTCCGGAGGTCGAGCCGGAGGATGGCGTCGCCCCTCTGGAGGGTGAGCAGGAGCAGGAGTCAGCTGGGTCGCCGACAGGACACGAGGAACAGGGATCGACCGGTCCACTGGAGGCGGCACAGAGTCAGGGACCACCGGGGGCGGCACAGAGTCAGGGCCCACCGGAGGCGGCACAGAGTCAGGGGCCACTGGAAGCGGCACGGAGGCCGAGGCCACCGGAGGCGGTGCCCCGGCAGGAGTCAATGACACCAAGAGCCACGTGGGCTGAGTCAGGGCAAGAATCAATGGGGGTGGCGCCCTGGCAGGAACCACGAGCGGGGGTGACGTCATGGCTGAGCCAGGAGAGGTGGTGACATCACATCAGGAACCAGGAGAAGCGGTGACGTCACATCAAGAACCAGGAGAGGTGGTGACGTCACACCAGTAGCCATCGTCGACGCTGCTGGAGAACACGAAGCAGCGGCCGCCGACACCACAGGAGGGTCAGGAACAGTCGTCGACGCCGCTGGAGAACACGGAGCAGTGGCCGTTGACACCACAGGAAAGACAGGAGTAGTCGTCGACGCCGCCGGGGAACACGGAGCAGCGGCCGCCGACACCACAGGAGGGACAGGAATCAGCCGGACCACCGTCAGGAAACGAGGAGCCGGGATCGGCCGGACCACTGACCGGGAACCAGAGTCAGAAGTCAGCTGGGCCGCCGACAGGACAGGAGGAGCAGAGTTCGGCTGGACCGCCGACAGGAAACGAGGAGCAGGGATCGTCCGGACCACTGACCGGGAACCAGAGTCAGAAGTCAGCTGGGCCGCCGACAGGACACGAGGAGCAGGGGACTTTGTCCAGACCACCCAATTCAGGAGCTAGGGAGGAATCGACCGGGGCCCCCGACACTGAGACAGCTGATGCGCCGGCCGGGACGGTCGACCCGGGAAGTGGGGCAGGAGCCGACGAAACGCCAACTGGAACCCCCGACGCTGGACCAGCTGATGCGTCAGCCAGGGTAGTTGGCGAAGGCTCCTGCCCACAGGGGAGTAGAGACTCTGGACACTGGGGTAGCTGGGGACCTTGGACTGGAAGCTGGGGACCTTGGACTTTGGCCTGGGCCGGCCGTGATTAGCTTGCCTTCTTTGGCCTCCACGAGATCCCCTGAAAATAGCCAGGCGAGTTCCCATGATAGGGGACTCGTCAGGGTCCTCCAGGTCAGAGTCCTCCAGGTCCGAGTCCGAGAAGGGGTCAGGCAGCGTGAACAGAGATCTGATGACCGACGAGGGCGCTTGCTGTCAGGATGGATGCACACTCAAAAAAGCCATGAGGCTGACGTAGACCGTTGGGTCTATTTCTGGTCGGTTCGTTCTGTCAAGGTTTGCGGTAAGTTGGACCCAAATGCAGTCAACTCTGGGAGACGGTGCAGGCAGGTTTATTTAATCAAAAATCCAGACATGAACGTGACATGGACAGACATGAAGACAATAGGACGTGAACAAACCCAGAACTAAACAGACGAACCGACACAGACAAAGGGAAGCACAAGGACTATATAGACAAAGGAGGCAAGGGTGATTGAACACAGGTGAAACACATTAGGGACAGACAATCACCACAGACACAGGACCAAGAAAGGAAGCAACACACAGACACACAAGGAAACCAATACAAAATAAAACAGGAAGTGCAAAAAGTCAAAAATTGTTTGGTGTGGACATTCACTGGTCTTTTGAGTATTTTGAACACTGCACTCACCCCGTGGGGATGAGAGTTTTTTTCTCCAAACAGCAAAAGCTCCTTCAATACAAATGATTTGCAACCGCAACGGGAAATTTGTGGTCTCAACAATTTGATGCTTAGTGAAATGATAAAGTA
>NW_019520584.1:0-2755 GCF_002814215.2 Seriola lalandi dorsalis
ATCCAGAGTCTGTCAGGTGCAGTTACAGTCTGAACTGTTGACTGTTGTTGACTGTGATATTTGAATTGTCTCTATCTGACAGTGAGTTTGTGTTTATGTTGTCAGCTGATGACGCAGTTTCAGGGTGTCATGTAATTTCAGGCAGAGCTTCATCATTTCTGTCCAACAGTTTGAATAAAACAGTAAAAATATCAAAGTGTTTGTTGTGACTTGTTTTTTTCTGTCTGTTCAAACTGTGACAATATAAACTAAAGTGATTTTACTGTGTTGGTCAGATCTTTATTTTGCAGCAGCTGTTTTTTGATAGAAACTTTGAGGATAAGAAATTGTTGAAACACTCAAACATGAGTTTGGACTTTTTTCTTGGAAAAACAACTGAGCCAGTCTGAACTTTGTAGGTGAGATGAAGAACATGGACGTCATCTTCCTGCACCAGAGGAACAATCATAAGTATTGATGAGGTTGAGGCAGCTGCAAAGACTGATCATCATTAGATTCGGACACTGCAGACATCACAGGACGGAGCTTCTAAGTCCATCAGCCTGTCAGTTCTGGGAAAGCAGTCCACATGGACTCAGTTTGACTTATTGCCACATCTCATGTCTGGACTGGGATCCTGCCCTTCACAGACGGTATTTGTAAATGTGACTTTTAATTATTGACAGTGCATATTGCAAGTGGAAGTAAAACAGTAAAACTACAACATTATGAGTTATTTTCTAAATGCAAATGCTCAGAAGGTTCAAATATTAGTGCGGTTTAAAAGTACAGATGAAGTAAAGCTTTAAATTAATGTCAGTGTGAAGATAAAGTTCTCAGGAGAACCGTGTATGTTACAGTCATGTGATACACATCAACCATTAATCCATCAGAATTAATAGGTCACAGTTAATAGATGTGGAGTTGGTGCTTTTATTGTGAAGGATGCGTGGCGGAAGTGATGCTGTTTCGCTAGCTTTGCTAACTTTACATGAGCTGGAGACGAAACCGAAAGTAAGTTGCGTTCATCAGGAGGGAAGATACGCACTTAAGACTCAGGAAAACAGCAGCCAAGTATTTGTTTTTAGGTGGTCGGCGTTTATCTCTCGTTAAATACGAATCAATTCTCTGATCGTATTATATTATATCATTATTGTTTGTTATATATAATTGTTAAAGAGCTTCACCTGCTAATTACTTCTGGGAATGTAACCGTTAACGTCTCCGAGGAAGTAGCAGCTAGTTAGCCGTTAGTTGGGCTAACTCTGACAACAGTTAGCCTTGAAGTGCTAGCACTGCTGTCGCACTAACTAGCTAATACAATGGTTAGCCCGAGGACTCCGACGCTTCTGTCTGCCTTCATCTGTCTTCTGTCTTTGACTGGAACAACATGGGGAGATGTGCAAGGTAAGAGAGACTGCGGTCAGGCCATCTACACTTCCGAGAGAAGCGGTCGAGCTATCTTCCCCTAAAACTCGAGTGCGCGTCTACATCGCTTTGTACGGTAAAGCGTGTGGGCGCGACACGGACTTCATGGTCCCTTTATATTCACCTCACAAACTCAGAAATCTACCATCGAACTGCCACAGAGTTTGTTTATAACGGGAAAGTTTCTATTTATTTCTAATGTTCCTTTGTTTACACACATCAGTGTGTATTAAGGAGCTACTATCATTCAAAAGTATGACTTTTCTACCACCGTGTCTTTTTTAAAATCTCCTCCTCCACAGGGAACACGTGTAAATCCACCAGGCTGTATCTTATAATGTAACTCTGACTCAATGGTTGTTAAAAACCATTTCTGTTAAAAAAAAATAATAAAATGAACTAAACTGCCAGTAAATGTTTGTTCTTTTCCCCAATCATTTCTAATAATTAGAGAATCAAAGCATTATCCTATGCAGTTTTAGGCATATGTTAAAAAATTTGATATAATATTGAATCAAATTGTTATCAGAAAACTCCACCATATTCATATACCTGTCCTCAGGTACCAGCAGTGACGTCATCAGAATCCTGAGTCCTGATTGTGATGACGTCACTCTTTACGTCTCCAGTTCTGTTTGACATGAGAGTAATTCTTCATCACTTAATGGCTGGAGAGATTTAATCTGTTCATCGCTTTGATCTGTTCAGATTTTACTGATCTAGAAGGTTTTTTAAGTTTTATTGTCAGGATTTTATATTTATTGTGCTAAGCAGGTATGGATCATGGACAGATGCATTATGGGAGTGGGCAGAAGGTGATGTGGAAAAAACAAACTGTCCTGCCCAATGAAGAACAAATATTCAAAATTACATTTTACACTTAGTCAACAGTTTATTAGCTGAACCTCAGAAAAACAAACTGATAAATGCTGCATTTACACAATGACTTTATCTAGAGCTTCACAATTCACCTCACACACACACACACACACACACAAACACACAGCATTAGACACTCAGTGACCACTTTATTAGGTACACCTGTACAATCTCTGTACAATTGAGATCGAAGAATTAACGTAACACACACGTCACCAAAATATACTGAGACTCTGTGAAGTTCTTCTTCTTGGCTGTAATTAGATCAGAGAGACGGAGCTTCATTAACACTGATGAGGAATCTCAGTTTTACAGCAGCAGAGTCACAAGAATCACAAACAACATAAAGACTCAAAGGTGAAAGAAACTGAAGTGAAACTAAAAAGTATAATTGACCTGTAAATATATTCCATAATAGAGACTGTTAATAATGTGAGTCCATGAATTGACACAGAGACTTTGAAAGTGC
>NW_019520584.1:3425-4642 GCF_002814215.2 Seriola lalandi dorsalis
ATGAAGTCTCATACATGCACAATTTCTCCTTCAGAAATGCTCTTTCTAACACCTTCAGGATGAAGGAACTTTTTCTTCTTCAGTCTGTTTTTCTCCGTCTTCTTGTTCAACACGTCTGTGTCATTAAAATGTGTTAATACCAGGAAGCTGAGGAACAATGTCAAAATAAAAGCTCTAGTTTTATTTGCAAACAGACAAAAGACAGATGTTTCTTTCTTTTTTAAATGTTGTTCAAGAAGTATAAAAAGATAAAAACTCCAGATAGCAAATGATAAATATATGTGAAAGAAAGAAAGAAAGAAAGAAAGGAACAAATGTAAATATACAGTCTGACAGTTCAGAGGATTTTCTGAGGACAATCTAACTTTCTTGTTTTATCATCAGTTGATGTTTTGTTTGAACAACAGACACGTCTGTCTTCACTTAATTACCCTGCAGGTAAACATACTGATTAATACATGTTTTTATCTTCCAGGACCAGACATCATCAAAGTGAAAGAAGGGAGTGATGTGACTTTACCCTGTAACATCGCAGGGAACATTGAGTCAAAGCGCTTTGTGTGGAAGAAAGACGGTCAGAAGGAGGTGTATGTGTATGATGCTGGCCTTTCTTCCAGTCAGGGTCTATCAGGTCAATCTGACCAGTTCAAAGGTCGTGTCTCTCATTTTCCTGGAGAGCTGAAGAATGGCGACGCCTCCATAAAGATCAGAAACACGAAGGTGGCTGACAGTGGAGACTACACCTGTGAATTTCAACATCTTCCAAATCAAAGATTCCTCATGAAGCTTCTTGTTGGTGAGTGCTTTCATTACACAGCTGATTATTTACAGATGAGACTGGTTTAAGAGTCCCACATGGACTTTCATCAAATAGTCAGAATACACATCTGGCAGGACCTTGTCCCCACAGCGCTGCAGTCACATCTGGACTGATTCCCTTTGTATCAAACGTTCAGTATCTGTGACACGTAGATTATGTCGTCGTGCTCAATCAACGTTCAGTGTCCACGCTCAGACTTCATCTCTTCAAACTCTGACTGTAACAGCTTCAATGTGCTGAGCATCTTAAACGCCTCCTACTACACATTTCTAAAGTTAAACTGGGCGACGTCTGTGTCCAACACATTCTGTAACTTCCCAAAACCAACAATCTGTGAAGTTCACCCTCTTCACACAGAGATTGGCCAGGTGTGAAAGATGATCAGTTCTCAGTATTT
>NW_019520585.1:0-3827 GCF_002814215.2 Seriola lalandi dorsalis
CCGCGGGGAGCTGAAAAAAGAACAGCTGGGTGGGAGGAGCTCGGAGAAGGCGCTGTTTTCACCTGGTTTCAGCCAGGTTTCAGTCAATAGGAGAAAATCTAAGGAATGCGAAGTAAAAAAGTCATTTAGGATAAAAGTCTTATTTGCAACAGATCTGGTGTTGATAAGAGCCATGCGAACCAGATGCCGATCCGTCTGTTGGGAGGCCCGGTTAACCGGACGGAGATTCTCCAGCGCGCGGCCCCATCTACGGATCCTCACGGGTCGGCGGCAGGGAGGTGGGTACACGGCCTCCGGTACGACCGGCAGCAGCCATCGGTAGGAGTAAACCACGGAGCCTCGGATGTTGTAACTGGCAGAGTCACTGGAGAAACCGAACAGCGGATGGCGAGTGTTGTACGTGGAGGATGAAGCCAGGCGATCTTTCAGCCGGCATATTACTCCACCTCTCTTTCCTCGTCTTCTGCGACGGCTGTTGCATGGTAACCGACCAGGAAGACACCATAGATAAGAGGGTACAGACGCCAGAACAGGTGGCGGTGGCTTTGTCTGATCGTTAAAGTCCTGGATCAGTAGTTTATCCACAGAAACGCGGATTTTTAAGAGACTCAGGCGATCATACACCAGTAGTGATGACACTTTTTGCGATAAAAGTGATAGACACAGCACAATACACAAAAAAGGTAGCAGAGGTAGACGGCCAGCCACACACAACGGCGCCATCTTACCTCGGTCTTTTAAGGTTTTGCTCATGGCTTTCCCTGGACAGCTCAGGGACATGTATTGTGATGGTAATCTAGTGTAAATTGATACACATTACAGTTCAATGGCTAATGCATGTAGAAGGTTAGTGCTAGTGGGATGTTTTGGGCACATTTTAACCTGTTCATGGACTTTTTTCTTGGTTAATGATCAGCCTATTCTGGACACTCACGATGTCCCCACAGCACATGTTCAGTGTTTGAGTAGAATCTGTGTGAAAAGTTGGACACAACTCTAACCCACAAGGAACTTGAACATTGTGTGTAAAGGGTCCTCATAAAGCCTGTTTGATTTAAGATGTGTGAGCACAGACAGAACTTGGCTGTGCAGGAGGAATTATTTTACTATGAATTTGAATTTTGTTCTTTGAGTCTGGTGTATGATGGGATGCATCTCATCTTAGAGATTTTGTCAGAACAAGTGGTCAGTCTACTAGTAATTATGTCAAAGTGACAATTTGTACATTTGCGTTTACGGACGACTAGCATAGCAGCTGATGCCATGGCAGTGGACGACTCCCGTCCTTCATACCTGCCAAAGACTCAGATGGATGATGCTACTGGTCCAAACAACTCTCCTCAACAGGTACATTCATGTTCATCACTTCAGATGTAATTCTACAGTCTCTCTTTGTCATGTTTTTGCAATTGGAACCAACTAAAACAGTGAAGAACATGTATTGTGATGGTAATCTAGTGTGAATTGATACACATTACAGTTCAATGTCTAATGCATGTAGAAGGTTAGTGCTAGTGGGATGTTTTGGGCACATTTTAACCTGCTCATGGACTTTTTTCTCAGTTAATTATCCGCCTATTCTGGACACTCACGACGTCCCCACAGCACACATTCAGTGTTTGAGTAGAAACTGTGTGAAAGGTCCCCATAAAGCCTGTTTGATTAAAATGTGTGAGTTCAGACAGAACTTTGCTGTGCAGGAGGAACTATTTTACTATGAATTTGGATTTTGTTCTTTAATTCTGGTGTATGCATCTCATCTTAGAGATTTTGTCTGAACAAGTGGCCAATCTTTTAGTATTTACATCAAAGTGACAATTCGTACCTTATGTTCTCATATTCTGAAATATTTTAATTGTACACTATGTGTTTACAGATGACCAGCATCTGATGTCCATTCAACTATTTTTGTTCATGAGCAAATATTATAATGATGTAAAATTCTGTTCACACTTTTTATTCACAGAGTGAATGTCAAAGTGAAATTGAGAGTATTGTCCCAAGACTAAGATGGACTAAAAGCATCATAGTAAGTCTTCATTTACTTGGCAAAAAACATAAATGAAATGTACATTTTGTAGTCTACTGACCTGGGATTATGTCAAGGGGTGCAATCAACAATTATTTTCATTTTCAATATTAATGTGATTATATTCTAAAATGATTAATCATTTGGTGTATAACATATCATCACTTTAAATCACACCATTTCATTTTGAAGATGATGTCATCAGTTGAGTTCTTTTTTTTCAGCTCAAATGTCCAAAACCCCAAAATATTTAGTTTATTATTACATTATTTCTTACTATTTCTTAATGTTTCTATTTTTAATTTTATAGAAGAAAGATTTTGAAGATTTTGATGATCTATATGATTCGGCATCAAAGAGTGGAGATGAATATATTCCAAACTCCACCTCTGAAAGTGACATTGGTGTCAGCCTTGACACAAGGACAAAACGTCAGCCTCTTTATGATACACTGGATGTCTCGGGCTCAAAGAGTTCCCCTGTCTGTGATTCCACAACACCAGACAACATGACCTTTGACAGCTCTACATCTGAGGCCATTGGTCAAGTCAGAACATTAATGATAGCATAGTTGTTAGTGCATGTCAGAAAAGAGGTGGGACTAGATTTTACGACAAGCGACATTATTGCTTATACTGCTCTAAACCATATGCTAAAATTGCAAGGCATCTAGAATGTGCACATCAAGACAAATCTAATGTGGCTAAAGCTCTGAGCTTTTCAAAGGGTTCCAAAAAAGAGAAAAAAAACACCTTGATTATATTCGCAACAGAGGAAACTATGCTCACAACGCTGCTGTTATGGAGTCAGGAACTGTCTCTTATACACATCTGCAACCCTTTCAACAGTGCTGAACATGACAGACACAGAGATGGACCAGCTGGCCAACTTTCTTGGACATGATATAAGAATCCATTGAGAATTCTATTGACTCCCTGAGAAGAACCTTCAATTTGCCAAGATCAGCAAAGTTCTAATGGCACTCGAGCAAGGAAGATTAGCTGAGTTTCATGGCAAGAACTTGGATGAAATTGGGATAGATCCAGATGGTGTGTTGTCTTTTTGACTTTGTTTGTTTATTTGTCTGTATGTATTTACTATCTATTCATTTGAATTTGATCACATTTGTAAGCTGTATTTTGTATGACAGATAAAGTTATGGACAGTGATGAGGAAGACGGGAGTATACAGGAGGAATACTGTTCATCTACTGTTGATGGTATGTATTGTCACTAAGTAACTGTCAAAATACTGCAGGTTCACCTCTATACTAATGGACTGACTTATTTGCTCCAAATGCATAAAAGGGTTTCTCTTTGGTTAGTTAGTTATTTAGATAGTTAGCTAATGAATGTAAACTGTATTTCTCACAGACTCAAATGAAAGCGTATTTTCATAGAATGTTCCTATCATTAGGGGAACATATGGACTTACTGATTGGGACTTGAAAGCTACAATGTATGAAATCAAACATAATTCATGGTGTATGTAGTGGAGATAATAACAGTTGGTTCAGTCTGGGCACTAGCTCGCTGTAAGTCAATAGGTTCACCCTGGTGAGTTGGCCAGAGCACCACTTAAGGGGACAGTTTTTTTTGACATGGGGTTGTGGGGGGTAGTCATGAATAGTCAGTACATTTCCCACAGTAGAATTTTACAGCATGGTCTCGGTTAGGAGAGCCGACTCGGAGCAACATATGGAGCGCATTGTATCATGCTGCTTTCTGATTTACTCAGCTGACCTGCAGCTGCACCATAATACAGTGCGCTCTATATGTTGCGCTTGTGCATAGGAATA
>NW_019520585.1:5095-5610 GCF_002814215.2 Seriola lalandi dorsalis
CTTCAAACAACCTTTTGAAGTTGTCAGGATCGGCCAAAATGACCACAATAATGGTTTTTAACCAAAATTGCCCTCACAATTATAGAAAGACATATACAGACACGCAAAAAACCACACATCAATACATAAACACAAGTACAAGCAAATACATGCAAATACACCATGTTGATTCATCTTAGAGTTGCTCTCATACCTGAGTTAAAAGGCTAAGAATCAATGAGTTTAATTAGCCAGAATCAGCTTTGCCCATTTTCTGCCTAGCTCCAGCTACACCTGCTCCTGAATTTGTATTGCAGTCAATGGGAAAGGTGGCAGGTACTCCCATCACTTCCTCAAAAACTGTAAAAGATGTCAGAATTCTCACCAAGAACAAGCGATAGGCAACAGTGGCAAGGAAAGACTTCCTTTTGAGAGGCAGAAACCTCGAGCAGAACCGGACTGGGCGGCCATCTGCCTCGACTCGACCTCGGTTGGGTTGGAGAGACAGAGAGATAGAGTGTGCAATGATGGCAATA
>NW_019520586.1:0-1116 GCF_002814215.2 Seriola lalandi dorsalis
TGCGTCCTTAAATCTCCCCTGCACACCGTGGTGCGTTCAGGCGCAGGAGAGCGGCTCGGAAACACAGCGGAGGTAAATAAAGGTTTCTGTAGCAGACTTCCCGCCGGCCGTGATTCACGCCAGCCTCGTCGGCAGGACTTTAGAGAGGGACCGTTAACCGCTGAGGTGAAGGCGCCTCAGACAAAATGAACTCTGCGTCTGTCACGACGTTTTCCCGCTAATGCTAACGTTACCACGTCAGTGAAGTCACGTCACAAGCTAACCCGGTGCCGACGATACAGAGAACACGATGGTTTATTAATACTGAAAATATTACCGCTACACTGCAGCTTCGACCTCACGAAGATGGCTCATTTTTCTTCACCCACCTTCTTCCTCCTTTCCTCTTCCTCCTCCTCTTCTTCTTCTTCTTCACCGCTTTCTTCTTCTTCTTTGAGGTTTATTGGCGGTTGACAAACAATGAATTGGCGCATTACCGCCACCAACTGGTCAGGAGTGTGGATGACTGTTTACAATCAGCTCACCTCAATAAGAGAAAGGAATTAATCATTTTAATTACATATAATAATACATTTAAATTTAATAATCTAATTTATAATAAAAGATTTTTTTAAATATTGAATTCATTACATTAATTCAATTAATAATTATATTGCATTTTTATTATATTAATATTTTTGTTGACATTTTTATTTCTTTGATAATTTAATGTTGAATACAGTGATTGTAATTGTGCTTTGGCAACACATTGAAAACGTCATGTCAATAAAGCCTGTTGAATTGAATTGAAAATTTAATTTGATTGGATAAGACTCATGTCTTGAGTTATTTTGAAGTACATAATTAAATCAAAGTTAGAAACATCAGAGAGACTCAGCCACATGTTTCAGCCTCAGTCAGAACCAGACTAAGTAAAGGAGTCTGTTGAGACCAGAACCAGAGACTAGCAGACGGATCAGAACAGTTAGCGCAGTTAGCACCTTTTAGAAGGGTTAGCGTAGTTAGCATCTTTTAGGAACTGTTAGCATAGTTAGCATCTTTTATTTGTTTATGTTGTTTGTTAGCTTGTAACTGGCTGTGACACAGTGTTAGTGGTTGTGCTAATGCAAACTCTCT
>NW_019520586.1:2072-2692 GCF_002814215.2 Seriola lalandi dorsalis
CCCCCCCCACCGTCTGACCGCCGTCCTCCATTGTCACCAGCTCCCCCCTCCCCCGCGGAACACAGAGAGGAGGCGGGCTCCAAATCCCACAACACACACACACACACACACCCAGCAATCTGCCGCTCAGCTGACGGAGCCGCGGGGCAGAGACGCGGACACCGCACTCAGAGGACGGTCCATGAACCACACGGAGCTCCAGGGCCGTGATGTAGGCTGTGTGCTCGGGCTGGGCGCTGACAGGCTGCGGGACCGGTCGCTCCTCTCCGCCCCTCGGCAGCCGGCTGGCGGCTCCGCTCCCCGGCGTCTCGGTGCTGCCCGCCGTTCGGAAAACACATCAGTCCCGGGAAGATCCAGCGACACAAGGGCCAATGGTTTTTACTCCTGCAGCTGCGCCAGACCCCAGAACCAGGGCATGGATATATGTAAGTGAGACAACTGAACGCATTTCCGGCCGAGGTGAGACGGCTGAGTGATGGAGGAGGTTGGATGCTGCTCATGGCTCCAACTTCTGACTCAGTGGTTTTTATTTCAGCGGGTGTGAGGGAGAGAGGAGCCGGGGGACACTGTGCTGCGGCAGGGTCTGTGTGTGTGTGTGTGTGTGTGTGTGTGTGTGTGTG
>NW_019520587.1:0-898 GCF_002814215.2 Seriola lalandi dorsalis
GCAGCTAAAGAGACGGATATTACCCTACGGAGTCGGTAGAGACCAAACACAGAGCTAAAAGAGAGTGAATATTAGACTTAGCTTCACACAAACATGACTCCAAATGAACGATAACGTTGCTCCATATCTGCTGGATGTGTAAACAAGTGATAATTATGGGATGATGCTAAATGCTAAGACCTACTGTAACAATAGCACTGGTAAAGAAGACTCATTGAGTCAGTGAAGTGGCTCAGTTTTATTGAAAAATCCAGCTAACG
Source organism: Seriola lalandi dorsalis (assembly GCF_002814215.2). Taxonomy (NCBI): domain Eukaryota; kingdom Metazoa; phylum Chordata; class Actinopteri; order Carangiformes; family Carangidae; genus Seriola; species Seriola lalandi. The sequence goes on from NW_019520587.1 coordinate 261, forward strand.
TTAGCTTACATTAGCCGCCAAAAGCTACTGGGCAAGTGAGGCTGGAGCAGTAAAACCCCTGTGTGTACTGAAATGAACAGAGTGTGTTTTATTGTGAATGAGTAAAACTTCTCATTTGTAACAGTAAGAATATTATTCCTTATTTACTTTTCCCCAAAAGACATAAAAAAATGAAGTTATTACCAGTTTTAAACAACATTCCTGTCAATAACAGTTAATGGAATGTGTTTATGTTCAGATATTGTTTTCTGTCACATACAAATACGTAAGACACATGTTCAAAAATAATGAAAACACTGTGGAAACATTACATAGATGTATTAAAAATGTCTCTTTGATGGCTGAGGTTGTGGAACAGTTTAAAACTGCTTGCAAATGAAGGAACTCCTTGTTGGAATATGTTTAAATCAGAAGGAATAAAATAAACGAACAGTAAACTCTTTGTGTAATAAACTGAGTCTGGCATCACTCGTGTTCAAACGCTCCAATAAAGTAAAATTTGTCGTTCAAACGCAGTAATAAATTTTACTGCCTCAATTTCCACAACATTGTTTTATCAACAACCTCTTAAGTGGGAAAACTGGGTTAAGACTGGCTTGGTTTCAATTACAGTGTGTGTGTGTGTGTGTGTGTGTGTG
>NW_019520587.1:1694-2629 GCF_002814215.2 Seriola lalandi dorsalis
TATTCAGGTAATAATTATTTTAAACCCAGTTATTTGCTTTTATCTGTCGGGGCTGTAACTGGGACGTTACTGCTCGACCAGCCCTGAGAAATTAAACAAATCTTTCAAAATAAATAGATGGTAAAAATAAAAACACTTAACGCGCTGCAGCACAGACAGTTCACGGTCTGTTAAAGGCCGTTTATGAGCTGAAACACAGAGTTGCTCATAGTGATGAACCCACAGACTTGACTCAGCAACTCTCCTCAACTCTTCAATCTTTCAGTGAATTGTTTCGGTTTAACGTCTCAGAACTTTACTGTTCTGGTTCACTCTTAAAAACCCACTGCACACGACCGGCCCAGCACCAGACAACATCCAGCTGGAGAACAGATCTGCTTATCTTGTTTATTTTTTTTATCATTTTGCAAAGTTGTGCTCTTTAATTGATCACTTGTTTGGTTTTTCGTTTTGTTCTCCAGCATCTGAGAACCACCAACAGCTTCTCTAGAACCTCTAGAACCTCTGGAGCCGCTAGAACTCGCTCCAACACTGATTCTGGAGCTACAGCAGTGGCGTTTCAGAAAGGGAATCACAGAGGGTTCTTGAATCACAGAGGGTTCTGGGATCACAGAGGGTTCTAGGATCACAGAGGGTTCTAGGATCACAGAGGGTTCTTGACGTGGTGGGTTCAGGATCTGCTTCAGGAGTCGCAGCAGGCTGCAGGATGGTTTCTGGGGTCAAAGCAGCAGATTCAGAAAAGGGTTCTAGACTGGGACCCAGACTGGGTTCCGGTTCTACATCCATGCCAGGGATGTTTACCGTGCTGCCGGTCGTCTGGTGTTTGGTGTTTGCCTCTCCGGTCGGTTGCCGCGGTAACTTCTCGTCAGATCAGATGATGTCGGACCTGCCCGACCTCCTCAGCACCGACCCACCTGGAGTGGACTATCGTATCC
>NW_019520588.1:0-1395 GCF_002814215.2 Seriola lalandi dorsalis
TCACTGATGTCAGGAAGTTCTCCAAAGACAGGTACTGGAATTTCATCGCAGTCAGCTACAGGACGACGTGCTGATTCAAGATCAGGATACTTGAGGCTGCTTCGGTTCTTTCTGTTGATCCCAGTCACATCAATAGCGCAGAAGTAGCAGTCAGTGACATGGTTTGTCGGCTCCCTCCAAACCATGGGAATTCCAAACTTCAGACAACTCTTCTTGCCTTTGGTCCACTGACACAGATACTCGGTGAATGACTTGCATACCATGTGTGGCGCCCAAGCTTTATCCTGGTCACCAAGTTTAATATCAAAATAAGCATGGTAAACACGCTTTATGAAACTTGTGACTAGATTCTTGTTAGGAACAATGGTGTATTCACCGCAGATGTAGCAGAATACGTCAGGCTTATTTTTGCAAGATCTCCTAGTCGAAGCCATTTCATTCACTTGTAAAATATAAAAAAACAATTAGTCATAAGTTGGCACATGCAAAATCTTCAGAATTCGTTTTATTGCAAGAAATATAAAAGAATTTTGCATCATAAGACGTGAAAATACCTGTATATGTAAACAAAAACGTAAAAAAACAAATATGTAGCTTAGTTCAGAAAGTTGACCTGATTGAGCAAAACCGATGTGATTTTTGGATTCAGCACATCAAAATGATCCTAAATCAGCTAAAAAATCTTAAACAATAAATTTGGTGTTGACCAGTGTTAGAGACTGAAACATACAAAGCCTGCCTTTGACCAGTCTCCTAGCAACAGGCGGCCGTGCCTTTGATCGATTGGCCCATGTTCGGGCGTTTCATAGGTCTGACGGGAGTTGAAGCCAGAAATTGAGGCTCTGTATGTGTTATTGTACAGTTATTGGTAGTATAGTTAGTAGTATAGTATTGTATAGTTATATTTTTGTTATTCTTAACGAGAAGGATTTTTTTCAACAATAGAAATTAAGGGATTATTACTGCTCCGCCCATGGGTGGCGCTGGCATTTTGGACTCTAGCTTAGACTTTAGCGGAAATCACTCTAGTCTCTCGAACCCACCCTGCTCGGCAACAGGAAATCCAATCTCGTTTCAAACTTTGTGAGTAAGGACGGATGTGCCAGTAGTTTAAGAAAAAAAAAAAAAGTTAATTTAAAATTTTTAAAAAAGGTTTTTTTTTTTTACGATTTACGTGATGGAGCTGGATAGTCTCTTGCCGGATCATCCAGATGAACACTGTTGGAGACTGTATCAAGAACAGGCTCAGGATGTATTTGAAGCCAGGAGCAGATGACGGTCAGTCAGGTATTTTCTGCACCAACGTCGGCGAACTCTCTTCCTCCAGGATGCCTTCTATCACACCATTACAAACAGATGGATTTTCAGCCTGGAAACACTTCAATGCTGCGTCTA
>NW_019520589.1:0-1315 GCF_002814215.2 Seriola lalandi dorsalis
GTCATAGTATAGTAAGGCAAAAAAAGGGTCATAGTATAGCAAGGCAAAAAATGTCAAAAAACGTCATAGTATAGCAAGGCAAAAAATGTCAAAAAAAGTCATAGTATTGTAAGGCAAGAAAAAGTCACAGTATAGCAAGTCAAAAAATGTCATAATATAGTAAGTTAAAAAAAATGTCAAAAAAAGTCATAGTATTGTAAGGCAAAAAACGTCATAGTATAGTAAGGCAAAAAAATGTCCAAAAACGTCATAGTATAGCAAGGCAAAAAAAGGGTCATAGTATAGCAAGGCAAAAAATGTAAAAAAACGTCATAGTATAGCAAGGCAAAAAATGTCAAAAAAACGTCATAATATAATAAGGCATAAAAATGTAAAAAAACGTCATTGTACAGTAAGGCAAAAATCATCATAGTATAGTCAAGCATAAAAAAGTCATAGTATAGCAAGGCAAAAAATGACAAAAAAACTTCATAGTATATTACGGCAAAAAAAGGTAAAAAAAAGTCATGGTATAGTAAGGCAAGAAAAAGTCATAGTATAGCGAGGCAAAAAATGTCAAAAAAAGTCATAGTATAGTAAGGCAAAAAATGTCAAAAAAACGTCGTAGTATAGCAAGGCAAAAAATGTCAAAAAAAGTCATAGTATAGTAAGGCAAAAAATGTCAAAAAAACGTCATAGTATAGTAAGGCAAAAATCATCATAGTATAGTCAGGCATAAAAATGTCATAGTATAGTGAGGCCAAAAAAGTCATAGTATAGCAAGGCAAAAAACATCTTAATATAGTAAGGAAAAAAAATGTCAAAAAAAGTCATAGTATTGTAAGGCAAGAAAAAGTCACAGTACAGCAAGGCAAAAAATGTCATAATATAGTAAGTTTAAAAAAAAGTAAAAAAAAGTCATAGTATAGTAAGGCAAAAAAAGGCAAAAAACGTCATAGTATAACAAGGCAAAAAATGTCAAAAAAAGTCATAGTATAGTAAGGCAAAAAAAGGGTCATAGTATAGCAAGGCAAAAAATGTCAAAAAACGTCATAGTATAGCAAGGCAAAAAATGTCAAAAAAAGTCATAGTATTGTAAGGCAAGAAAAAGTCACAGTATAGCAAGTCAAAAAATGTCATAATATAGTAAGTTAAAAAAAATGTCAAAAAAAGTCATAGTATTGTAAGGCAAAAAACGTCATAGAATAGTAAGGCAAAAAAATGTCATAGTATAGTAAGGCAAAAAAAGTCATAATATAGTAAGGCAAAAAATGTCCAAAAACGTCATAGTATAGCAAGGCAAAAAAAGGGTCATAGTATAGCAAGGCAAAAAATG
>NW_019520590.1:0-3040 GCF_002814215.2 Seriola lalandi dorsalis
GTGGAGTCATTTGGGGCTGAAAATCTAATTGGGTTAGCTTGTGTGTAATTAGCAGTTGCTGTGCAGGGTATAAGTTCACGTTAACCATTGTTAGAAAACGGAGTTGCATTCAAATGGACAAGGCAAACGAGGTTTAGCTAACGGTCTACTGACGCCAGAAGCAGCTGCTTTCCTAGATACGTAATGTTGGGATAACTGTCCACACACAAGAACCATTAGCTTAAATAAAGCTAACGGGCTTCTAACGGAACACAGCCCACTTCAACACAACGAGGGCTAGCCGGTTTTTTGGCGTTTTGAATCGGTGACTAACGGCAGACACTCCGGCCAGCTCCACAGCAACTTCTTTCTGTCGCCTCAAAAGTACCACGAACAAAATGAAAAAGAAGCCGTTAACTCACTGGTAAGTCCGTATAAGGTGAGAAGTGATGTTAAAAGTCGTAGTCCGTTGGATGGCAAAGTCCCTCTAAGCGGTGATGTTTTCTCCATGATCCCTGCGTGTCTGTGCGCTCTCTGCGCTCACTCTCTGCTCCGTCCTCCTCCTCGCTCCTCGCTCGTCCCTGTTCGGCTGTGGCTGGCTCAAGCTCTTGGGGAGCTGCTCTCCATAGCGACCGATCCGCGTGGGCTGTACCACTTCTGCAGGACAACAAGCACAAACACACGTAACCTATGCACGCATGCACGCACGCACACGACCCAAGTCATCCCCATTTGATTTTTATCTGTGCTCAGATTTTTGGTATCAATATGAAAAACAAAGGACATGAACTAGTCCTTAATATTATTTTCTTACTTGGTAAATTCTATTTGCATAAGTCAAGAAGAAGACATTTGTCACGTCTCTTCATCCCGACATTTTATGGAGAAAGGCCTACAGAATCATACCTCTTTTTTTTTTTTAAATCATTATTCATTTTTATTTTTATGTATTTATTTCAACACTTTTATTTAGCGTCAATAAATGTCAGATAATGATGTCAAATGTCAATAAATCTATACACTTACTTTTACAATGCCATAATGGTTGTAAATGGTTATGTTCATGTTGATAATAAAGCCTTTAAACAAACAGGCTGCATGATTGTAGTAGTGTTGTATCTCTTTGCAGTGTTTTTTGTCTTTTGTGTCTCTTAGTAATTGTTTTGCATCTGTGTGCGACTGTTTTCTGTCTCTTTGTAGTTGTTTAGTTTCTCTTTGTGGCTGCTTTGTGTTCATTTTGAGTCAGTTTACAGTCATTTGTGTCTATTTCTCATCATTTGTCTCTGTTTGTAATTGTATTGTGTCACTGTGTGGTCACTGAGTCTTTTTGTAGTCATTTTGTCTGTTGTCAATTATGTTTTTTAGTGGCTGCTTTATGCATTTTGTCATTGTTTAGTGCCTCTTTGTGGTGGCTTTGAGTTTCTTGGTAGTTCTTTTGTGTCCTTCTCTGTCATTTGTGTCTCATTGTGGTTGTTTAGCATTTCATTTTGGTAATTTTTCACCTATTTGTGGTTGTTTTGCATGATTTTATGGATGTTTTACATCTCTGTAGCTGTATTGCATCTATTTGGCTGATTTATGTCTCTGTAGTTGTTTTCCATCTCTTTGTGGTCATTTTGAGTCTCTTTGCATCTCTGTGGCTCACCTTTGCATCTCTATGGTTGTTTTATGTATCTGCAGTTGTGTGTCTATTTGTGGTTGTTTTATGTCTATTTGAAGTCACTTTCAGTCTGTTTGTGTCACTCAAATGTCATTTGTGTCACTTTGTGGTCATTAGGTGTCTCTTTCATTTGATGGACTTTCAATCATGACTATTTGATTTGATTTGTCCTCGATGGTGGAAAGTACATTTAGTCAAATACTTAAGTACAAATCTGAGGCACTTGTACTTTACTTGAGTATTTCCTTTTTCTGTTGCGATACTTCTACCCCCCCGCCATGGCCAGATTAATCTTCTTGGCCCTGGGGCCAAGTTTGTTGTTGGGCCCCTGTTGATCACCACTCAACATGGCAGTTTCATTATTTTCCCAGGCATCTATAAACCAACTAGTGCTCCAGAGCTGAAATGATAAAATGATTAGTCGAAGAGATGAATATATAAGATGTAGGTGGTCAGGCTAATCTTAACTATGTGACACAGCTGAGAATCTTTATCTTTAGTTTCATCATATGTTTTGTATATAAAATCTAAATCTACAAAGTAATTAGTAACTACAGTATATGTTGTCACATGAATGTCTTGGACTAAAAAGTAGGGACTTATACAATAAATACAATGTCTCCCTCTGAATTGTAGTGGAGTAGAAGTTCAAAGTAGAATGAGATGGAACTCAAGTAAAGTAAGATCGTAGTAGCAGAAGCAGTCACAAACATTCTTATATCAAAGATGGATGAAATAGATTTACATTTTTTACAAGCCTCTCATTCATGAGGCATTTTAAAAACATTGACTTTTGCTGTGGGATTGGACCAAGGTTAGATTACCATCTGGGCAAAATGAGCAGCTGCCCTCTAAGGCACCATAACCTCAGGGGCCTGAAGGCTCCCAGTTCACCATGCGGCAATTCGTTTTTGGAAATCTGATTAAGAGAACATTTGTTTGGTAATACCATTTGCAACACTGAAGCACAAGATAAACTGAAATGATTAGGGCTTTAGGTTGACACCTGCATTGTTATATAATCTTGATTTGAGGCCCCTCTTGTAGAGGGGCCTCAAATCTAGTTTCAAAGCCTGTCTTATGTCAGTTCAAATTGCACTTCCATAGTACTGTGCATATTCTGTCAAAATGTATTTAATCGTTACCATAGAATAAATACTAATTTCTAACTAATGCTCACACAATTCACAGAAAGTGGGAGAAAGGGTCAGTAGGGAGCCCCTAGAGGATTAAAGCGACTCTGGATGGGACTGGATAGATGAATGGATAACTGCATTAGTTGATAAATGTTTTAACATTTACATGAGGGATTATAAAATAATGATCTTTGTATGTATTTTCTCTTTTTCTCTTAAAAAGAATAAAACAAAAGTAAAACTTTGTTTAGATAGGTAGGGAAAC
>NW_019520590.1:5894-10617 GCF_002814215.2 Seriola lalandi dorsalis
TCAGTGGGAAATTCAATTGCACCAGTAAAACTTCACATTATCAAGAAACGTGTTTCTCTGGCCAAATGTGTGGTCTCTCTGGGTTTTAAAGTTTTTAGTGGCTTCTGACATTTCAGCAAACAGAGCATTTCCAAAGATGGCCACAGAGCACATTCTGTTCACATAGTTGGCACAGATGTCGCTCATGTATAAAATCTGTTTACACCAACAATCAGTTCAGAAAAAATCTGGCAAATACTGGTTTCAAAGAAATTCCATCCTTCGGCAAGTCATTTGGATCAATGCAGTGTTACACAAAACAAGCACTAGAAACACAATATCGAATCTAATCCACTTGTTACTTAAGCAAATATGTAGTAAACACAAAATGAAATGCTACATTTCATTTTCTGATGCTACTGCAAGTGAAGAGCAAAAATAAACAGTTTTATACTTTTATACCATCTTGTCTTTATTATAATGAATTCGGACAAAATATAACACAAAAATCTGATCTCAAATCACAACACAATAAACAGTAGAGAGAAAACATAATCCTCTATTTTGCAGGAGCAGTTGATAGTCATTAATCAAATAAATAGTATTAAAGGTGCTATTTGTAAGTTTTCTCTGCCGCCAAACATGGTTTCTTGCTGGGAGTGGGTGGTGGTGATTGTCACTTGATAAGAGCTTCGGCCATTGTTGTCTTTACAATACAAGAGGTTACAATATGCCCTCTAAGCAGGGCAGATTGGAGGCTACAGTGAGTCACTATCAGAAAGTGACCAGACAGGCCGAGGCTAGCTGGTTAGCGTGCTAACATCAGTTGACGAAAAGATGTGATAGAGACAAGAGTTAACAATGATGTTGCTTTCCATCGCTGGAGACAGTTTGACAAGACAGAGGCAAGTTTGATGCTGAATTTCTTCTAGACTAAGTACATAGCTGTTAATGCTAACGTTGGCTATGTAGCAAATAACTTACAAATAGCTCCTATAAGTGACCAAACCCTTATATGGAAACGTTTGTCCTCATTTTGTGTGATACACTGTTTCAGTTTATGAGCACATACATTTGTGGACAATCTACTACAAATGTGACATGGCAAATCACATAGTCAAATATAGGCTCAACATGAAAGACACTGTAGGGGTGATTAAAACAATTATTTACTTTGAAAGTGTATCAATCTTTTTTATGCTTTCTTCTGTTTTCTGATACCTGTTTGTTTCAGTCTTCTCTCAGATAAGCCTCGGGCACCTCTTCCTCATCATGATTATTCTGGGCTGCAGCATATTTCGCCACCCTTTCAATCTCCATTACTTTGGTCTCGGCCAGCTTCTTATCTGCATCCGCTGACAGTTTCTGTGCCTCCTCAACCTGCGACAGGGCCACCTGAACGTTTGTCCTCACCGTGATGGACGCATGCTCAGCTCCTGGGAACACACAGACGCAAACATAAAGTTCAAGGGTTGACATAATAACACCATCTCAAGTTCAGACATTAGGTGTGGTCATTAAGAAGGCACTCCTGTCCATCATCTCCATTTTGTCTTACACAAAGTCCTGCTGAGTAACAGCAAATGATCTGTACACTGTCCAAAGTGTAACACTGACAGCAGCTGAATAGGAACGGGGACAAACAGTTATGTACAAAGCTTTAAGGGGATGATTCACAGCTTAACACTTTTATTCACCATAACAAGAGCCCTGAGAAAACCTGCCTCGACACTGCAACCATAACATCCCAACCATTCAGTTATACAGCCACATATTCGCACTCAGACATTTACTTTTACACACCTGATGTGTACGCTGCCTCAGCTGCCGTCTCACACATCTTAACTGCGCTGACCCAGGTTGACTCGAAGCGCTTGCATTCATCATGTCTGTCATTAACCTGTCAGGACAGAGAGAATTATAAAACCTAAGTCGGACTCAAACAGCTCTACAACTGGCTGTTTGTTCGTTTGTTTGTAGAGTTTTGCAGGTGTGCCGTCATATTTATGGTGTGGCTATCAATAAATGAACAGAAAAACTTGCTGACAGGTTTATTTTAAAGTACTTTTTCACCAAAAAGGTACAACATAAACTAACCTCTGCACGCTGGCCAAGGATCACCTGCCAAATCGAATCCTCTTCAGCTGGACTCAGTTTTCCCAGTGAGGTCAGATATCGTCTTTGGAGTGCAATGAGTGTGTGCACAGCCTAATGGCAAACATAGGGTGGACAGAGAGTTTATATTAAAAAATCAAAGACCAGAGTAGCACAGAGGAGTTTCGGGAGTATGGACATGTCTGTAGAAATTTTAAGTTTATGCTTTTTGAGTACCACAAATGACCTGTCTTTCACCTCTTTTGTACTGGAGTAGCAACAGACAGAAATCTTGAACTCCAAATCAGACCGAAAGGGAAAAGGCTCTGCTTTAGTGTGCTTTGAATGACCTGACGGTTTACAGTTATATGGCCATACTAAACAAAGTCCACTACCGCTTGTATCTCGGCACACTACCATTACATTGCACCACACTGTATAAACTTCAACACATTGTGTGAAGTACTATGAGAATCATAGGCTGTCAATGAGGAAAATAAGTATATCTTTACTTTAAATTATGGTGACACATGCACTAAGAGATCCCACACTATACATATAAATATGAACGTGAGTATCTTATGATTGAGGAGAAATGTTTACCACAAGATCAACACATACTTTTGAGTACTCTGTGATGGCATCTATGAGAGCCAGGGTGGTCTGTGAGAGGAAAGTGCTGGAACTGTCTGTCACCAGAGAGGCTGCTCGTCTGATCAGAGAGTCATGAGAGAGGGTATCAACCTGCAGCACAGAGACACAGGGAAACATGGAAGAGGGTTACAACAAACCAGAGGTGGAAGAAGTACTCAGATACTTTAGTAAAATTTCAAAAGTTCTGTCAACAAATGTTTCAAAAAGTTCACATTGCACAGAAAAAAGGTCTCATTTGTCGGGTTGTATATCATATCATAGGATTTTTATTACAGATGTGATCATTTGTAAATGGCCTTTTAATGTTATAGTTGGCTGGAGTGGAGCAAATTTTAAATATTCTATATACTGTTGGGCAGTTTAATCTACAAAACCTCCAACTTCATGAGGACATTTCTGATTATGATCAAGTCTCTTTAAATAAAGGGGAAAAAAAATCTCCCAGTGAAATTTATTCAACCAGTTTTTACTTTTTTTGTTTAATTGTGCTCTAAAAGGGAGAGGCTGTATCATGTAAAACAGAATGCTGTACTAGGATTATGGAAAAAAGTAACTTTTAGAAACTATCTGTTTACAAAACATTAATTTGAAAATAGGTTGGAATATTCTTAATGCATTGTCAGATTTTTAAAAAACTTTTAATAAAGAAAATAACACTTTAAGGACTCAATTACAGACTGAAATGACATGATAAGAAGGAGATTTTGTGCACTTAATGTTTTATATTTAAGAAATGGATCACATGTTCCCTATAGCTGCCAAATAAATGAAGTACAGTAAAAAGTACAATATTTCCCTCTAAAAGGTAGAAAAAAACCTCAAAATGGTAAGTACAGTGCTTCAGTGAATGTACTCACAGTTACTTTTCTGTAATTGTAACAAACACACAGGATATGTGTATACTGTAAGTTCTATACTCCAGATGACTACTGTCATTTTTACATGCGTCTGTCTCTGGTAGGTGACAGACTCACCTGTTTGAAAGGTACAGCACACAGCGCACTGCCAGCAGTTAAAGAAGCTATACTTGTGTACAGAACATTTGTCCATTTCCCCAGTCTATGCACTGCAGGTTTTTTGCAGCTGAACAGGACACGAGCAGAACTCCTGAACAAAACAAACAAACAGTTTCAGTTTAAAAACAGTGACGTAAATCCGGGAATCTTACATTAAAGTTCTGGTTAACACTTTATAATACAGGATTTATCATCATACTTCACTGATTGATTTGGAATAAGGACAAGGTGACATATGGGAAAGCGTCTAATGTCTTCCAAGGAGGATGAACTATAACATAGTAAAGTAATGTAGCAATAAAACATATGGCTGTAGTTGAATCAAACACAGATAATCTTGAATGTCTAATCAGGAATTTAGTAATTATTATTTCAATTATTTTAATTATATGGTAAGGTACGTAGGCTGATCTCCCATTTTTATACTTTAATTACAAGAACAAGATTGTAGGGCTGCCTGCAACTAATGATTATTTTGCTTTTTCGATTAATCTGCTGAATTAATCAATGAATCAGTTTGTCTATAAGGTGTCAATAGTGAAAGCTGCCTGCTATAATTTCCTAAAGCCCAAGATGATGTATTTGAATTGCTTGTTTTCTAAAACAAAAAGCAAAACTGTTCTGTTTGCAATCAGATATGACAAAACAAGCAAATCATCACATTAGAGAACTGACTGTTTGAAATTTTAGCATGAAAAAACCTATTATCATTATAAAGATTATGGTCCACAAGGCTGTTCACACAAGTTTCCCAAACTTTTGACTCCTGTGTTCAGTACTGTACTCTGTAGATACCCAGTGTTTACACAAATAGTACTATTTATCTCTCCCTCTATAATATCCAGTTCTTCCACTGTCCTTACATTAAAGCAATGTATTGGTACCTAATTTAGATAACGAACTACATTGTAAATCACAGGTGTGTTAACAATTTCGGATACACTGTCCCTGTATGAGAACAGTGATCAAAACTGATGCTA
>NW_019520591.1:0-2222 GCF_002814215.2 Seriola lalandi dorsalis
TTATACTGAAAGGTGTTTATACTATTTTGTCCCCCTCATTTAGGGAGAAGAAAAAATAAATGACACCCTACATTATAATGTAATCCAATACAACAACACCACATGCTACCACCTCCATAGAGTTTAATCAACATCTCTCTGAGACAGTCTAAACAACAAATGAAAATGTTTTTCTCAGTGTAGAGGGGTGTTTATTTTTGTCTCAGTGTATTCATAATGTGATCAAGAACATTATTATATTGTGTCCCAGAGGCAAAAACCAAATGTATTTTATCTAAACATTAATATCGATTTTCATGATAAAGGATTTGAACTCAAGTGGAGAAGAGGCTGCCACCATGATCATCGCTGAGAACCAAGAGGAGGTTGAATATCCACATCAAAAAGCTGAAAGAGCAACACAAACGGACACAAAATCTGAAACCAATATTTCAACGCAAACTGGTGATGATGGCGATACAACTGTAAATTCTGAGGGCCCAGAGGAGGAAGTGGTCATGATAGAGTCAGCAAATACTGAAGAAGATGAACTGAATGAATCTGTTGTTGTAATTGCTGAGGAAGCTGTTGAAGAGACTGAAAATGAGGAACCCTTGGACAATCAGACAGCCGTGATCATCAGTGACGATATTGTCATCACAGAGAACAATGTGTATGAGAATATACTGTTCAGAGCGGAGTGGGTGGAAGTTACTGATGATTTTGAAATACGTCACTGCAATCCTGAGGAAGAGAGTATTACTGGACCTGAGGAAATTGAGCCAGAAATCCCTAAAGAGTCAGAAAATGAAATGATTGCGGAGGAAAATAAGAGCAATGAAACTGAACCATTGGAGGTTTCTTCCAGCCTTCCTAAAGTAGTGGCAGATTGTGTTGAGATGGTTTTCGCTGCTGCCTCTGAATCCTCTGACTACACTGCTGTAAACATGTCAGAGCCAAGAGTAGATGAAGTAATTACTGAAGACAACGGTGGAGGAGCTGGAGACATGTTAGCCGATGTAGTGGTGATTAAAACCGCTGAACCTGAGCCTAATGTTTTCACTCCTGAGGCCGGGGAAGAAAATGGTGTTCCCTCCCTAGACGAAGAGTCAGCAGAAGGAAATGGTGTTCCCTCCCTAGATGAAGAGTCAGGAGAAGGAAATGGTGTTCCCTCCCTAGATGAAGAGTCAGGAGAAGGAAATGCTGTTCCCTCCCTAGATGAAGAGGCAGAAGAAGGAAATGCTGTTCCCTCCCCAGACGAAGAGGCAGAAGAAGGAAATGCTGTTCCCTCCCTAGATGAAGAGTCAGCAGAAGGAAATGGTGTTCCCTCCCTAGACGAAGAGTCAGGAGAAGGAAATGCTGTTCCCTCCCCAGACGAAGAGTCAGGAGAAGGAAGTGGTGTTCCCTCCCTAGATGGAGAGTCAGGAGAAGGAAATGGTGTTCCCTCCCCAGACGGAGAGTCAGGAGAAGGAAGTGGTGTTCCCTCCCTAGATGGAGAGTCAGGAGAAGGAAATGGTGTTCCCTCCCCAGACGGAGAGTCAGGAGAAGGAAATGGTGTTCCCTCCCTAGATGAAGAGGCAGAAGAAGGAAATGGTGTTCCCTCCCTAGATGAAGAGTCAGTGACAATGGTGATTGAAACAATCTTTGAGATTTCTCATGAGGAGCCAAATCCAACACATGCAAACCAAGACATATCTGAAGAAGAACCTCCTGCCCTTCTCGAGACAGAGATTCTAATTAAGGAGGAATCTACTCATGAAGAGATCACCACTGATGATGCTGCTGAAGCTGGCGATGTACCAGAGATAAGTCAACAAGATGAACTCAGCCCTGTTACAGATGACAAGCTCTCAGAGAAGTGCGATAGCTGCCCTGAGGAAGAAATTATCATTGTGGAGATATCTTCCAGTGAGCTTATCACCACTGAGGAATCTCCTGATGGTGAAGTCAAGCCCAAGTCAATTCTTGAAGTCACCACTACAGATGATAATGCTGAGATTGGTGAAGATGCAACATCTGATGAGGGAGCAGAAACAGTTGAAGAATCAAATTCAGGTCCTGCTGTTGTAAGTGAAGGTGATGAGGAGATACCAGAGGCAGCAATTCTTGTTCTCTCTCAAGAATTTGAACTCAGTGCTACCATTCCTGAGGAGCCTGCAGCAAATAATGGCAGCCCTCTGGTAGAAGAGGTTATTGCAACAGTTTTTGTGCCCCTCTCTGGGGAACAGGAAGTAAGCCTTACC
>NW_019520592.1:0-1005 GCF_002814215.2 Seriola lalandi dorsalis
TCTCTCAGTTCATGTTGTTATTTCAGCTCATTTTAAAACGGAGAAGACACAGTTGTCTCAGACACACTGTTGACCTTGTTGAGCTTCAGCTGGTTTGATCAGATGACAGTCTGTCTTCACACCTGGATGTCAGTGTGGTTGAGTGTTATCTGATGACAGTCCAGTCAGACCGGCTCTCTGCTGCCTGTTTTCAGGAAAGCAGTGTGAGCAGCTGATAACATGAGCTGCTGTCATGGTTGCAGCTGAAACACACCACAAAGCCTTCAACTGTCATTTTCTTCCACTTTTTTACTTTGGCTTATCATTGGCTAATCACCACAACACATCACAACAGAGATGGAAAAATAAAATGATTTTTTATTTTCAAAGCCACAAGCAGAATAATGAATTTCACATAAGTCAGATGAGGCTTTTTCCTGCAGTTTGCAGTGTGGTTCAGCTGAAATGTTGGTACTGTATATGTACAGTGAGATGTGCTGCAGAGTACAGCAGGATGGAGGCTCCAGAATCCTCACAGAGGACTCAGATCTGAAATCATTTAGTCCCTGAATTATTGATGAAAACACAAAACCAGCTGCAGAGTCTTGGATGAAAAGTCGTAGTCAATCATGTTCTTCTTCTTAAATCCAGACTTGGGCACGATGGGACCCCGACTACAGGCTGGTGTTTACTCTGCAGACTACAAGACACACCGTGCACCACTTTCGTCAACTGAAATATCTCAACAACTATTCAATGGATCACCATGAAATGCAGCAGAGACGTTCATGGTTCCCAGAGGATGAATCCTGATTACTTTGGAGATGCTCTGACTCTTCCTCTAGTGCCACCATGAGAGGGATATTTGTTGTTTTTTTTATGTTTTTGAGTGAAATTTCTCAACAGCTGTTGGATGGATCGCCATAAAATTTGGTTCAGACATTATTTTTCAGTATGAACTGTAAAGATTTGGGTGGTCCTCTAACTTTTTATCTTGCGCCACCGGCAGGTCAAAGTTTTAATTTG
>NW_019520592.1:2049-3142 GCF_002814215.2 Seriola lalandi dorsalis
GATTTTTTCTGCAGAATCAGCTGATATCTGACACATTATCACCAAACATGTGATCATCCAGCAGACAGGATCAACCCAGTGGAGAGTGTGTGTCCAGCTGATGTGGAAGCAGCAACTGTTTAACACCAAGTTCATCATATCTACTTTAAATCTAACGATGTGTGTGTTGGGTACCAGCTGACTGTGACTGCAATAACACTCACTCTCATGAGAATTAAACACAGTGTGTAACTACACAAAGCTAAAGAACCACAAGTATTGCTACTGAAAAAGTCACAGTTTAAACAACTAAAAAACTGTTTAATTTAATCCTCAAACTTGAAATAATCTGTAAACATGGGTTCAACACTGGCCATTAATAATGTTGTGCTTTTCTTTCCGTTCACGTCTGGACTGATAACTCGATGATGATGTTTGAGATCATTTCCTCAGTAAACCAACACTGACCCCCCCCTCTTTATAAAAGTCGTTCAGAAGATGTACGGCTGTAAACACACACAGTTTCTGTAAAACTATTACAACAGTTCAAAAACACACTGACTTGAACACACCACTTTTTTTTGCTTTCTTTCCCTTTGCCTTCTTTTTTTAAAAACTAAAATAGAAATTAAAATCAATCGATCAATAAATCAAACAAATATAAATTACAATTCCCAGTGTAATTTTTTTCTTGTAGTGCTGCACTAGTACAGTACATACTTATACTTATACTTATACATACATGTAGGTACAAGATATGACGTCAGGGAATAAGAGGATAACAGTGAGAAGAATTTATGCTGTTGGTACTTTGAACTAACAGGTTGTTGTTGTCTTATTATTAACAGTGTGACTGTTACTGAGCAACAAGGGAACCTTTACTTTACACATTTTAAAGCTCCTTCAGTGTGAAGGTGTGTGTCCATGTGTAGTGTGATTATAGATCAGCTCTAGCTTCTATATTAATACTGTGAAAGTATCAAAGCCTCAGTCCACAGAGAAATGCACACAGCCTGTATTCAGAAACTGAGCCTTAAAACCAGCCGTCAGGACTTCTGGAACTTTGTGATGTCACAACAAAGCAGTCACCAAGCCCCGCCCACCTGGACCCACC
>NW_019520594.1:0-825 GCF_002814215.2 Seriola lalandi dorsalis
GAGGCCGTACGGAGAGCAGCCAAAACAGACAGGTAGGTCAAAGGTCAAAGGTCAGAGTCACATGACAAAGAAACAATGTATAAACATTCACCGATATAAACGGGTTTCATTCATTATACCACCAACACGTTCACACGTTCCACACGTTCCACAACCACGTTCCACACGTTTCACACGTGAGTTTTACACATGAAATTCATGTGTTTTTTTCTGTAAGAGTGAACGGTGTCATATTCACTTTAAGTTAAAAACATAACAATCTCCTCATTTCACATATAAAAACAATAGTAATAATAATAAAAGAGTAAAATGAAAAGAACCTGCTGAATGAAGCTTTGGCGGCGCTCCCTCTCTCAGTGTTCGTGGTGGAGCAGCAGGATCAGGGCGGAGCTGACGACTCGTGTCTTGCCGCCTGTTCGGCTGCTCTGTGCTGCTGCTGCCTCTGGGACATGATGTCTCACTGCTCCTCTGTCCCCGACCTCGACCTCCACTGAGTCTCCCAGCATGCAGCGGGGCCGCCGTGACGACACCGGTCACTACGCAGAAACAGATTCTGAGAAAAAAACTAATCAGGCAAAATGTTTTCATCTGGGATCAAAGCCTGTTTTATAATGTGGAGGTTCAGGTCCTGACTGGACTAGAGCAGGGGGACGTTCATCATGGACGGACCATGAGACGACAGCCCCCCCCCCCAGAGAGGAGCAAGACCCCCAGACCTCCAGAAGACGTGTGTGTGGTTGTTTTGTCTTAAACTTTCCAACAATATATGTTAGCTAATATGCCCCCAGAGGGGCCGCTCAGTGCCCCCCCCCCCCCCCCCCCCCC
>NW_019520594.1:1128-3690 GCF_002814215.2 Seriola lalandi dorsalis
TATATAACTCACCTGTTTATATAACTCACCTGTTTACATTTTATTAAGGACTACAGTTATGGAGGATTGGGGGCGTGGCCTCTTTGAGTGACAGGTGGGGAAGTGTATGTTTGCTCCACCTCTTTGACCTTTTTTGGATTAGTTGGAGATTAGGGGCGGAGTCAGGAGCAGCCCTATAATCGCTAACCTGACTGACTGAGTGATCATAGTTCCAGCATTGGTCAGCTGAATGCCAGGTGACTGTGTTGCAGTTTCCTCATTGGTTGCATCTACCAAGCTCAGAAGTTTACCACTGCAGTATTGACTGTGTGTAAACAGGAAGTGTTTGTTTTAAATTAGCGACATTACTGACGGATTTGCCCCCCCGTCTCTCTCAGTGTTCATGGTGGACCAGCAGGATGGAGGTGGTGGGGGCGGAGCTGAGAACTCGTGTCTGGCCGCCTGCTCAGCTGCTCTGTGCTGCTGCTGCCTCTGGGAAATGTTGACGTCTCACCTCTGCTGACCTCTGACCTACGTATTCTCCGAGTCCCCCATAATGCAGCGGGGCCAGCGCCACGACACCAATGCTGGGAGACTGATTATTAGCATCCTGGATGTGTGGACTGCTGATGCCCCCAGTGGTGACTAGTGGTATTAGATGTTGAAAAGTCTGTTACATATTTGTGATGTCATCATGATGTAAAGTCTGTGGTCAGCTGAGAACTTTACATCACACTGATTGGACGCCATCTTTAGTCCAGTGTCCAAACATCTACCATTAAAATAAAAAGGTTCAAAACACAAGAAATATGTTGAAATAGGATGAAGCTGATTTCATCATGTGACCTGATCCCTGAGCACTGTCTCTTTAAGCTCCGCCCCCTCTGTCAGTGTTGTGCATGAACGCATTAAATAAAAATGAGCGTCGATCAATGAACACATTCGACTGAATGTTTCTGTTTCTAATGATCATGAGCGTCGTTCATTCAGTCACCAGCAGGAGGCGGCGATGCACCCAACCACCAAAAAACACCAGAAGAAGAGCTGTGTTTTACCGCATCATGTCATGTGACCATCTGAGGGATTCATGAACCAATCAATTCAGATTATAACAGAGAACTAGAATCAGCTCCGCCTCCACTCAGACCAGTTTCAGGTTACTTCCTGTTTTGTGAGGTCAGTTCGTCCAGGTGAGTCCAGGTGAGTCCAGGTGAACCGTTTTAACAAATTTGAATAAATTCCCTCAATCTTACTGAGATACTGTTCACAAGGCCAAAACCAGGTTTTCTGAGGTTGACCTTTGAACTTTGACCCCAAAAGTTTAATCAGTCCGTTCTCGAGTCCAAGTGAATGTTTGTACCAAATTTAAAGAAGTTCCATCAAGGTGTTTCTGACATATCGTTTGCACGAAAACGAGACAACCTGAAAACAAAATGGCCGCTCCGACTGGCGCCGGTGAGGAGGAATAAAAACTAAACCTTGACAACATGAAACTCTTCCCACAGTAACTTTTTGTTTTCAGTCTCTTGGTTTTAACAGTTGAACCGTTGAACTGAGCTGAAACACAACATGACATTTAACAGAGTGATCTTCAGACTCTGTCCGAGTAGTCACTGTCATTAACAGAGAGCAATGAATCATGGGATACGTTGGACCAGGAAGGATCCACCTGTTGGAGCCAGGAGAAGGAGGACGTCTGAGATGAGACAGTCTAGTCTGTCTCCTGAAGGATCAGACCCTGAACTGAGACACAGCTTGTGACTCTACAGTGGGTCAGGGTCACGTGACGGTCATGTGACGGCCATGTGACGGTCATGTGACGGTCTTCTTAGCTCCTCCCTCTGACACATTTGTTTTTTCTGACAATAAGAAATGAGTTTCCGTCTGTTTGGGACATTTTTAAACAGATTTTTTCAGGAACAAGAAGTAAATTAAAGTTTGTGGAACATTTAAAAGTCGTTTAATAAAACGATCTGAGCTGGAAACGTTCACTAGTTTTGGTTCAGATGCTCAAAAACAATCTCAACACTTTTTTATAAATCTGAATTTATTACTGTGGAATCTAAACTTTAGAGAATTAAGACTTTATTACAGATGATTGAAACTTTATGTAAATTAAAAAACTAGAATTGAACATTATGAGAAATATAATTAAACTATATTAATGTTTCTTCACTGCTGTGATCTAATATCATATATTCAATCATGACGAGACTCACACACTTTCTGATAATCAGTGATCAATAAACTAAACATCTTTCTCCACAGATTGGACCTCCACATTGAGCCTGATAATAATTATATATAATAATTATATATAATATTTATATCTGTTCTGTGTGTCTACACAGAGGTGACCTCCTCCTCCTCCTCTGATTGGTCCAGCCTCCTGTCACTCTCTGGTCTCTGGTTCGATCTCCACACACCTGCACACATGGAAGATAAATACAGTGTGTGAGTGTGTGTGTGTGTGTGTGTGTGTGTGAGTGTGTGTGTGTGAGTATGAGTGTGTGTGCGTGTGAGTATGAGTGTGTGTGTGTGTGTGTGTCCGTATGTGTGTGAGTGTGTGTGAGTGTGTGTGTG
>NW_019520594.1:9205-10537 GCF_002814215.2 Seriola lalandi dorsalis
CTTCTTGGGGCTCTTCTTGGGGCTCTTCTTGGGCAGCTTCTTGGCGGGCTTCTTGGCCGGAGCTTTCTTCGGGGACTTCTTGACCGCCGCCTTCTTGGCCGCTGCGGGTTTCTTTGCCGGAGCTTTCTTGGCCGCGGGCTTCTTGGCTTTGACGGCGGGCTTCTTCTTCAGCACCGCCTTGGCCGGTTTGGCGGCTTTGGGCTCGGACTTTGCGAGCTTGAAGGAGCCGGAAGCCCCGGTGCCTTTGGTCTGGACCAGGGTGCCTTTGGTGACCAGCTTGGTGACGGCGGTGTTGACGCGCTTGTTGGTCTTGGTGACGTCGACGCCTCTGGCGGCCAGAGCTTTCTTGAGCGCCGCCAGCGACATCCCCTTGCGCTCCTTGGACTCGGCCACGGCGCTGACGATCAGCTTCGGGAGGCTGGGTCCCTCCTTCTTGGGCCGGGGAGCGCTCTTCTTCTTCGGGGCTTTGGCCGGGGCTTTAGCCGGGGCGGCTGCTGGAGCTTCTTCCGCCATGTGTGTGTCTCGGTGCGCTGTGTCTCTCTGAAGGTGTCCGGGCTCGGAGCAGGAGGCGGGACTTATAACGGCCATGAGAACCGTGGAGAGTGAAGGCGCTCGGCCGCTCAAACGTGGCGCCACTTGTGTTTTCTCCTCCACGTTTTGTCCGTCAAACAGCCTGGAAATAAAGGTGTGCGGACACAGGTGCGGTGGCCGCGCGGAGGACAGTGTGTCCCCGTCCCTCGCAGCTCCTGTGTGGACACGAGGACTCTGTGGTTTCACTGCAGGAGGCTTCAGACCTCTCTGACACACTCTCACTGTCTCCAACTCGCTGCCGCTTTTCTTCACTTTCCGGCTCATAAAGCGACTCAAGGGCCGAGGAGCAGCGGAGACAGCGGCGGGGCAGGAGGCAGAGACATGTGGGGACGGACTGAGGCTCGGAGCTCTGCAGCTGGAGCTTCGTTCAGCTGCACTGACGGAGCTTCTCTGTGGCGGTAAACACACAGACTCTGTCAGTGACGTTATTCTCAGGATCCAGATTCATTTACTTTTTATTCTTCGGTGGTAAAGAAACATGAGATGACGTCAGTCTGGATCAGCACCGAGTCCGTTTCTGCCCATACCGGAAACTCTTCTCGTTAAGGTCCTTGTCACGAGACTTCATCAAATTAATTCTACACATAAATAAACCTACACGTGCACATATTGATATTATACATTTACACGGACACAAAGTGTGAATCTTCACTGACTCATGAATGAATGAATCAGCTGTTCACATGAGAGGAACTCTTGGTTCATAACCACAAATAAAGAACATAAAGAAAGAAATGTGTG
>NW_019520595.1:0-2487 GCF_002814215.2 Seriola lalandi dorsalis
AAAAAAAAAAACTAAATAAATTTCAAAAATATAAATATTAATATAATATAATAATAATAATTTTCAGTTAAAAAAAAAACAGTAAAAAACGAGCTGAGAATATTACACACAGACAGTCTGTGTGTAATATTCTCCTGTCTGTGTGGCAGCGCCCTCCAGCGGCTCCACTTCACACTGCACCGTCATTTATTCGCTCTTACTTTCACACAATCGACAAGATACAGAAGTGTCACAGTGTGAGGCCGGAAACTTACATTTATTCAAAATAAAAGCTTCCCCTAAAAATGCCACCTGGGAAGGATTTACCTTTGTAATTAATGAACCCTTTATGATTTGAATTTGTCTGTTTCTTGCCGTAATATTTACTCAGAGTAAAGAAAAGGGCGTGTTGTGCTGTGTCAGTGAACAGCTCATTAGTATCAATGATGGAATAACAAACCTTTTTTCTGAGGCTGTTTTGTTTAATAACACTTTATTTTGCAGGTTTCACAGTTTCCTGTTATTTCATAGAATGGAACAGATACAACTCTACATTCATGGAAAGGACTTTTATTTTGTGTTAATTATATGAAAATGCAGAAAGTGTTTGAATGAGAAACTTACGAGAATTAATTTCAATTAATTAAATAACAAAATAATCAGTTCTTGACAAAAATGACAAAATCACACAAAGAGTGAATCAAATTAAAAATATTACTATTAACATCATCAACAGAGAAATATGCGCAGTTATTTGCCCCTTTATTGTGAAAGGTCTGACCGGAAGTCTCTCCCCGTACATAAGCCGTAGCTTCAGCTGGCGGTTGTCGGTCAGTCGGTGCCCGCCTGCTCCGTTACTCTCGGTTCATGTCGGAGGTTTAGCGGCGGACTGTCCGGAGCTCAGAGACTCTTTGATGGAGGAAACGTGAAGTTTTACCGGAGAGGACCGGAGGGAGGGGGAGAACTTTTCCCGCGGTAAGATTAAACCTAAAACTAAAACTAACGTAACTAACATTTACAGTGAACTTCTTGTAGTTACCGGACAGGCAGATATATCCGTTAGTGACGTAGCTGCTGTTCTGTTTGTGTGAAACGACTTCTTAAACGTTTTTCTCACTGACTCATGAGTGTTGTGGTCGTTTTGTGTGTCGGTGGAGCCGCGAGCCTTTTGTCCCCGCGGCTCCGTTCCCATGGTGAAGCTTCATCAGCTCGCGAGACTGACCGGACAGTTATCGGTGTAACGTCACCGCGAACTGCCGTCGTTCACTGTGACGTTAAACACAAACTTATTCTGAAACTGCATCAGATGTGAGAGGGATCGTCATGATTTATAAGGATAAGGAGCTCAGAGGGATGCAGAATGAGCACAGAGGGATATAAGATGAGCACAGAGGGATGCAGAATGAGCTGAGGGATGTAAGATGAACACAGAGGGATATAAGATGAGCACAGAGGGATATAAGATGAGTACAGAGGGATATAAAATGAGCTGAGGGATATAAAATGAACATAGAGGGATATAAAATGAGCACAGAGGGATATAAGATGAACATAGAGGGATATAACATGAGCTCAGAGGGATGCAGAATGAGCACAGAGGGATATAAAATGAGCACAGAGGGATGCAGAATGAGCTGAGGGATGTAAGATGAACATAGAGGGATATAAGATGAGCACAGAGGGATATAAAATGAGCACAGAGGGATATAAAATGAGCACAGAGGGATGCAGAAAGAACTGAGGGATATAAGATGAACATAGAGGGATATAAGATGAGCACAGAGGGATATAAGATGAGCTCAGAGGGATGCAGAATGAGCACAGAGGGATATAAGATGAGCTCAGAGGGATGCAGAATGAGCACAGAGGGATATAAGATGAGCTCAGAGGGATATAAAATGAGCACAGAGGGATATAAGATGAACATAGAGGGATATAAGATGAGCTCAGAGGGATGCAGAATGAGCACAGAGGGATATAAGATGAGCACAGAGGGATATAAAATGAGCACAGAGGGATGCAGAATGAGCACAGAGGGATATAAAATGAGCACAGAGGGATGCAGAAAGAACTGAGGGATATAAGATGAGCTCAGAGGGATATAAGATGAGCTCAGAGGGATGCAGAATGAGCTCAGAGGGATATAAAATGAGCACAGAGGGATATAAAATGAGCTGAGGGATATAAAATGAGCACAGAGGGATGCAGAATGAGCACAAAGTGTCATGTATCGAAGACAAAGGGACACAATAGACCAGGAAAGGATGTAAAATGTGTTTATTCAGGTTCAGTTTATGATGTATACATGGTGTATACAGTTTTGCATGAAAACATTTTATATATATATATATATATATATATATATATATATATATATATATATATATATATATACATGTGTGTGTGTGTATATGTATCGGTATTTAAACACTGACGAGGAGCAGTTATAATGAGTCAAGAGAAAATGACGTTAGAGTCATTAATAACTAATATATATTTAATAATTAA
>NW_019520596.1:0-1671 GCF_002814215.2 Seriola lalandi dorsalis
AGTGAGTGAGTGAGTGAGTGAGTGAGTGAGTGAGTGAGTGAGTGAGTGATTGATGAAGTTACACCATTTGTCGGCCAGCTGAGTGTTGGATACTCTCAGCTCAGGTGTCAGGTGAGAGCTACCTGCCTGTCACAGGAACATGAACAGCTAAAGAGAAACTACTGGTGTTAAACAGAGTAACACCAGCTGACATCACTGTCTGCAGCCCAGCAGGAGAGCTGCTGCACATTACTGCAGGATGTCATTACTGAGCTGGAACCGAGTGTCAACTTTATGTCTACATGAAAAACAAGGAACAAGGAGTCGAATCTTCAGTTTCACAGTCAAACCAACCAGGTTTTTACCTAGTCTTCTTTCATGAGCAGCTGGAAGCTGTATATTTATTCATGCTTTGGTGAAAACAGTATTTGGAACATGAGTGTAAAGTGTACTAGTGGGCAGAGAACTTTCTAAGGACTATTGGAAACTTTTCATGGTGAGATAAACCAGGTCCTCATTGTGGGTGTCTGCTCTACTGTTGTAGCCTGACTACAGCTGCCATCCTCCACAAAGAAGCAGGCTACAGATCTTTCAGAGCCATCTCTCAAACCTACGAGCAGCAAGTATTTCATCATCAAAACATGGTTTTTGTTTAAATCACATTCTACTTTTACACAAGGACAAAAGTCTGGTATAAAATCTGTATTTTTAAAAGATGGAGATGTCATCAGAAGATATTGTCCCTACAGTGAAACAGATTTTTAACAGTTATAGTGTGAAGCCCTGAAAGACAGAAAGAGTCACAGTCAAACATCTCCACAGAAAACAAAGTGATGAGTCATGTGATGTGTGGAAGAGCATCTTCTCCATCTGACTCATCTCAGCATCACTGAGTGAAAATAGATAGATAGATAGATAGATAGATAGATAGATAGATAGATAGATAGATAGATAGATAGATAGATAGATAGATAGATAGATAGATAGATAGATAGATAGATAGATAGACAGACGGACGGACGGACAGACAAACAGGTAGACAGATAGATATATACAGGTAGACAGACAGACAGACAGACAGACAGACAGACAGGTAGACAGATAGATAGATATATAGACAGACAGACAGACAGACAGACAGATAGATAGACAGGTAAATAGACAGACAGACAGACAGACAGACAGACAGACAGACAGGTAGACAGGTAGATAGAAAGACAGACAGACAGACAGACAGGTAGACAGGTAGATAGACAGACAGACAGATGGCTGCTCTCTGAGGTAGAAAGTGTTCTTGCTTTCCTGAATGCAGATGATCAGAGAGCATCTATTCTTAAAAGAACAGAGGAAGTACGCCTCAGGCCTCGGTGGGTGGGTGGGTGCAGTGAACACAACACTGCCAACATGTACGTAGTGCCATTATCTGAACATTACACAGCACTCTGCAGCACTGCAACAAACAGCTAGCTCACATTACTGTCCCTGAGAACACAATGAATGAGATATGACCAGACATGATGCAGCAGAGCAGAGATGTCAGTGAGGCTGCGAGACAATGAAGAGCTGCTCTCCATTCATGTCTTTATTGAACATGAACTCTTAATGTTTCATAAATATCGCTCCATGCAGTGGTGTGTGTCTGCGGTGCAGGGCTTCAGTTACTCTGCCCGTGTTCATCCTCATCATGGATGA
>NW_019520597.1:0-753 GCF_002814215.2 Seriola lalandi dorsalis
AGAGATGAAGCTCCTCCCCTCTGGCAGCAGCAGGAACAGGTTGTGTGAGTATGTGTGGAGTCTGCAGTGATGCTTCCTGCTTCCTGTTTCCAGTCTGGATCTTCAGCTGCTGTTTTGTTCTGTGTTCAATCAGTTCAGGTGCTTCATACGAGCAGAGCTCCCTGCTGTTTTCTTGTAAATCACGTGACTCCTCCCTCAGCTGTGTCACAGGTGGGCGTGGCGTCAGAGTCAAAGGGAGCTGCTCACAGATCATTGTACCGCGGTTATCTTCGGTCACAGTCCACTTACTGCCTTTCAGCTGCTTCACACTGACTTCATCGATTCTCCAGGAAGCTGACGGTTATTAACCAGCAGAAGAAGAAGATGTTTTCTTCAGTACTGACCGTCTCTGTGTGTCTCCTCACCTGTCTCCTGCCATGTGTGTCCTCTGCAGGTAAGCAGTGTGTGAGCGGATACATGGAGGAAAGAGAAAGTAGTTGAGCTTGTGGGGAAGGTACTGTAAAGACCCGTATCAGTCTCTGTGTGTGACGGAGTCTCTGAACATGGCGGAGCTTCACTTCCTCGTTACAGTCGATATCAAAGCGAACATCAAGTGTGTTTCAGAGGTTTATGTCAGAGAGGAAGACCAGGTCCTGGTCTGGGATCAGATGGGTCACTGAGGACGAGCTTTAGGCTCCTGGTGTCACGGTGCGTTCAGGTGTAGTGGGACAGGGGCGCTGCCTCGTGTGATGGCGGAGATACCGTCTCTTCCTG
>NW_019520597.1:1868-5170 GCF_002814215.2 Seriola lalandi dorsalis
TGTAGACTCAGGTGAGTTTGTACAAGTGAACCTGTCCACACCTGGAGCAGGACTCTACCTGGGAGGTGTGGTCAGACTGACATCCCTCCTCATTCATTTGGTTTGTGTGTATTTCATGTTTGTGACTCCTGTGTTGACTGAACTGATGTTCAGGTAGGGAGCGAGGGACAGGTGTCTGTACGAAGACAAGAGGCTGATGGTCAGTTAACACCACGGCTTCCTGTCCCACCTGCTCCTCACTGCAGGTGAAGACTGAACGGGTCTCACCTGTAGTCCTCAGCCCCGATCGACACGACTCTAGAGACATCACTTCTTATTAGTCTTGTGTGTGTCGGTCGAGACCGGTGGGCGCTCGCTCTGATTGGCTGCTCTGTGTTCCCTCCTTTAATCCCAGTAAACGTCACAGCTGCACCTGGACGGACTGTCTCTCTTCTGTGTCGAGGTCCCAGAGACACAGACATCACAGTTGTAGAGTGGAGCAGAGCTGAGCCGGAACCAGAACATGTGTTTCTGTACCGGGACAAGAATCCTGATCCACAGAACCAGAGTCCGTCCTTTCAGAACCGGGTGGAGCTGAGGGACAGACAGATGAAGGACGGGGTCGTGTCTCTGACTCTGAAGGACGTGACGAGAAAGGACTCAGGAAGATACGAGTGTCGAGTCCAGACAGAAGCAAACTCCTTACCTGAGCTCATCAGCATCATCCACCTGGATGTTCATCAGAAAGGTGAGTCAGACTCAGGTGAGTCAGTCTCAGGTGAGTCAGTCTCAGGTGAGTCAGTAGAATCAGTCTCAGGTGAGTCAGTCTCAGGTGAGTCAGTAGAATCAGTCTCAGGTGAGTCAGTAGAATCAGTCTCAGGTGAGTCAGACTCAGGTGAGTCAGTCTCAGGTGAGTCAGTAGAATCAGTCTCAGGTGAGTCAGTCTCAGGTGAGTCAGTCTCAGGTGAGTCAGTAGAATTAGTCTCAGGTGAGTCAGACTAAGGTGAGTCAGACTAAGGTGAGTCAGTAGAATCTCAGGTGAGTCAGACTAAGGTGAGTCAGACTAAGGTGAGCCAGTAGAGTCAGTCTCAGGTGAGTCAGTCTCAGGTGAGTCAGTAGAGTCTCAGGTGAGTCAGTCTCAGGTGAGTCAGTAAAGTGGTGAGTCAGTCTCAGGTGAGTCAGTAGAATCTCAGGTGAGTCAGTCTCAGGTGAGTCAGTCTCAGGTGAGTCAGTCTCAGTTGAGTCAAACTCAGTTAAGTCAGACTCAGGTGAGTCAGACTCAGGTGAGTCAGTAGAGTCAGTCTCAGGTGAGTCAGTAGAATCTCAGGTGAGTCAGACTCAGGTGAATCAGTCTCAGGTGAGTCAGAGTCTCAGGTGAGTCAGACTCAGGTGAGTGAGTCTCAGGTGAGTCAGACTCAGGTGAGTCAGTAGAGTCAGTCTCAGGTGAGTCAGTAGAATCTCAGGTGAGTCAGACTCAGGTGAATCAGTCTCAGGTGAGTCAGAGTCTCAGGTGAGTCAGACTCAGGTGAGTCCTGGTGCAGCTGCTTCCTGGTTGTTGATGTGAGAGTGAACCATCACAGACCAGATGTTTGTGTTTTCTCCAGATGTTGTTGATGAGACTTTGTAGAGAACAGCTGGTCTGAGTCATGTGATCAAAGTTCAGTAAATAATGTCTGTCTCATCACCCACCTGACAGCTGATACCTCACACCTGCTTCTCTCTGCAGGTATCACAGAGGAGAGAGGAGACGAGGAGGGAGGAGACAAGGAGGGAGGAGACAAGGAGGGAAACAGCAGCGGACATGGTGGACTGGGAGTCGGTCTGTCAGCTGCTGCTCTGCTTGTTGTTGTTGTTGTTGTTGTTGTTGGTTTTATGATCTATAGGAAACGTAAACGATCCACAGAGCAGCCGTCATATGAACTTGCCAATAGAGCAGCTGATCCTCAGCAGGTCTGAAGAGTCTCAGATCTGTTTCCTGTTTCCTGTTTCTCTCTGATCCATGAAGAAGAAAAGAATCAGAGTCTGAAGGAAACAGAGACATAAAGTTCAGATGAACCAAACTCCATCAGAGAGAAGCTTCTGCTCTGTGACTGATCCACTGGTGGAAATGCAGAGACACATACAGAGACATTCTGTTCCCATGACAACAAGTGAACCTGTCCACACCTGGAGCAGGACTCTACCTGGGAGGTGTGGTCTCACTGACATCACTCCTGGTTCATTTGGTTTGTATGTATTTCATGTTTCTGACTCCTGTGTTGATTTAAGAGGCTCAGCTCAGGTGAAGCTGCAGCGTCACTTTAAATGTTGCTGCAGCAAGGAATTGTGGGACGGCATTTCTGTTTCATAAAGGAGATAAGGAAGGAAGCAGTGAAGCTCCTTTCCTCCGCTCTGATCATGAAGCCGCTCAGAGACTCTGAACCTTCAGGAGAAAAGGAGTTTGACCTTTGTGACCCTGCCCACCTCACACTAGTGCCCCTGTTTCTTTTACTGAGAGGAAGAAGAGGAGGTGAGGAAGAAGAGGAGGAGAGGAAGAGGAGAGAGAGGAGAGGAGGTGAGAGAGGAGAGGAGGTGAGAGAGGAAGGTTTCTCTCCAGTTGTGTCACAGTCTCCTCGTGTTGTTCTGAGCTCAGTGATGAAGAGGAGAGTAAAAGCTTCATCACTGAATCCTCCATTAAAGAATCAAATGAAGCTCTGATTTTATTTAGTGATAAACTCAAACAGGAAACTATTCCTCTGATTTATATGTTCTATCTACTGATCGTTGTTATTGATCACTTGATTGTGAACTCTTTTGTCCCTGTCAGGATCCTGTAGGAATGATGACTCAGTGTTTCCAGGTGTCTGATTGGTCAGTAGTTTGGCAGTTGTCAGTTAACCTGCGCCAGGTCAGGAGTTCATGAGTTCAGGGACCAGGGGACTCTGGGAAATGAAGTCAGGATCTGTTCTGTTGGTTACAGCTGCTTTATTTCCTGGTTGTATCTGTGTTGGTCTCAGCAGCAGAAGAACCAGCTGTTCAGACGTTTACGTCTCATTATGATAAAGTGTGTGAAATGTAAATAATAATAATTAACTGTTCTGTGTGAATAAATGTTCAGACAGTATTTTAATATAACTTGTGTGTTTGTTTCTTCATGAGGATGATGAGCAGGAGTCGTCGCTGGTTCTTTCTCTCTCACGGAGCTAAAGGCAGTCTGAGCTGTTGAACATGTTGCTGCAGGTGTGATCTGAACCAGCACACCTGAGCAGCTGCTGTTTTATAGTGGTTCTGTTCAGTATGAGAGCTGTAGCTGTAGGTTCTGTTCACCTCAGATCTACGTCCAG
>NW_019520598.1:0-1572 GCF_002814215.2 Seriola lalandi dorsalis
CACTGACACAAGTGAGGGTAGATGAGGAAACTGAAGGTCTGAACAAACACCTTCACGTCACCGTGTCGCACCAACGTCATTCTTCACACACTTTGCAGAGTTATGACGTGATAAATCAAAGAGGAGCTTTGAAGCCGCTAACCTCCGCTAGCTGCTGCTGAGCAAACAACAAACACAAACTTTCTGTGTCGTATTTACTCGACATAATTACATCCGAACCCCGGAGACGAATTATCTCCATAAATACGAAGCTGCGGAGACGTGCTCGTCATCTTCCCGCTCTCCACAGAGTCACGACGGACACAGTAGTTTAAAGGCTCCTTCAAAAGCCTCCTTCGTTTCCTTGGCAACAGAGACTCCAACAGGTGGATCCTTCATGGTCCAACCTGTCCCAAAGATCATTGCACACCTGTATTGAAAACACTGATATAACAACAATAGTCATAAATATAGAATAGTAACAAATGTAGTAATATAAATCACAAAGTAAAGTCTTTTATGTAATCCATTTTTACCTATAATTATTCATTCATTTTATTTTTTCTGTTATTATTTAATTTTTCTATCATTTTACACTCGTGTTTAAAGTTAAATGTTTTTGTCTTCTCATGTGATTCTGCATTTCTTACTAAGTTTCTTCCTTTTCTTCTTTTTCTCATCATTATTATTATTATTACTATTATCATTATTATTATCATTATCATTATTATTATTATTATTATTATTACTACTATTATCATTATTATTATCATTATTATTATTATGATAATCATTATTATTATTATTATCATTATTATTATTATTGTCATTATTATTATTATTATCATTATTATTATTATCATTATCATTATTATCATTATTATTATTATTATCATTATTATTATTATCATTATCATTATTATCATTATTATTATTATTATCATTATTATTATCATTATTATCATTATTATTATTATTACTGTTATCATTATTATTATCATTATTATTATTATCATTATTATTATTATTATTATCATCATCATTATTATTATTATCATTGTTATTATTATTATTATTATCATTATTATCATCATCATCATTATTATTATCATCATTATTATTATTATCATCATCATCATTATTATTATCATTATTATTATTATTATTATTATCATCGTTATTATTATTGTTATTATTATTGTTATTATTATTATTATTATTATCATCATCATTATTATTATTATCATCATTCTTATTAACACTGACAGAGTCTGAGGATTGCTCTTCTAAATGTCAGTATTGTGTTTCAGCTCAGTTCAACAGTTAACGGTACGACTGTTAAAAACCAAGAGAATTTTTGAAAATAACAAAAAGAAAAAAATGTCAATGTTGCTAGGCGACAGGAGTGGCGGGTATTCGGAGCCCGCCATACAGCGAGAACCTCCACTGTCAGCAGCAGAGACGGAGGTCAGCGAACTCGTGTTGCGTTGATGATTGTGTTGAAGTGAATCAAACACACATTAACACGAGCTTGTCTTCAGACGCACATTTACTTTTCAAACCGTCAGCGGCGTGCGCGCCCCCTCCCACGTG
>NW_019520599.1:0-1316 GCF_002814215.2 Seriola lalandi dorsalis
AATTATTTTTCTGGCTCTGCTGAGGCACCGAGAGCAAAAGATGACTTCCAGGGAAGGCATGTTTTTGGCCGTTCTTGATGACCCTCTACAAACTAAACAAAACTGTTTAGTTTTAGTGAAGCACTCTCAGAAAGTGAATTTGCTGCTGGGTGACCAAAGCAAGAGGAAACAGCGCCCTCATGTGTCTAAACCAGTTTGATAAATGAGTCCAGACATGAAATGTTTCTGCACCTTCAGCAGCTCAGTTCATCTTTATTTAAGTCAGTGTCACATGAGCTCAGCCCAGAGTACCAGAGTGAGGCAGCAGACTTGAGAAGATGATGGTGAGGATGATGATGAAGATGAAGATAAAGATAAAGATAAAGATGATGATGATGCTGATGATGATGATGCTAATGCTGATGATGCTGATGATGATGATGCTAATGCTGATGATGAGGATGATGATGATGATGATGATGATGATGATGCTGATGTTGATGCTGATGCTGAGGATGATGGTGATGATGCTGATGCTGATGCTGATAATGATGCTGATGCTGATAATGATGCTGATGCTGATGCTGATGATGAGGATGATGCTGATGATGCTGATGATGCTGATGCTGATGCTGATGATGATGCTGATGCTGATCCTGATGCTGATGCTGATGCTGATGAGGATGATGCTGATGCTGATGATGATGATGCTGATGCTGATGCTGATGATGCTGATGAGGATGATGCTGATGCTGATGCTGATGATGCTGATGCTGATGCTGATGCTGATGATGCTGATGCTGATGATGCTGATGCTGATACTGATGCTGATGATGCTGATGCTGATGCTGATGCTGATGCTGATGATGCTGATGCTGATGATGATGATGATGCTGATGATGGTGTATTGTGTTGTGTGTGTGTCCACAGCGGACTTTGTGCTGCTGATGTGTGCGTCTCAGCAGTGGAAGGTGTTTGAGTGTGAGCAGACTGAGGACTGGATGGTTCTGGCAGGAGAGAACACAGATGAGCCCAACCCGATGGAGGGGCGACTGTTTAACCCTGCACCCAACTTCATTAACTGCAGGTAAACACACCATGTGCCTGTGTGTCTCACTGTCATACTGACGCCAGAGAGAGGTGTACCTGGTACATCTCGTACACACTCAGTCAAAATTAGCAGAAATGTTATGATAAGATTTTTTCCCTATCTTGAACACTAAGATATGTAAGTAGTACATTTTACAGTTACAACAATAAACTTCATGCAAATTCCACTCAACAGTAAATCTCACTGAGCAGTGACATACATCAAATGTTGTATATATCCAAGTCAT
>NW_019520600.1:0-941 GCF_002814215.2 Seriola lalandi dorsalis
TTTTTTTTTATTTTTATGCCTTACTATACTATGACATTTTATACCATAGTATACTATGACGTTTTTTTGTATTTTTATGCCTTACTATACTATGATTCTTTTTTGACATTTTATGCCATAGTATACCATGACATTTTTATACCTTACTATACTATGACTTTTTTTTTTAATTTTTATGCCTTACTATACTATGACGGTTTTTGGTATTTTTATGCCTTACTATACTATGACTCTTTTATGCCTTACTATACTATGACTCTTATGACATTTTTTGGCATTTTTATACCTTCCTATACTATAACCATTTTATGAAATTTTATACCTTCCTATACTATAACCATTTTATGAAATTTTATACCATAGTATACTATGATGTTTTTTGGTATTTTAATGCCTTACTATACTATGGTGTTTTTATGCCTTACTATACTGTGACATTTTTATACCTTACTATACTATGACTTTTTTTTTAATTTTTATGCCTTACTATACTATGACGGTTTTTGGTATTTTTATTTACTATACTATGACTCTTTTATGACATTTTTTGGCATTTTTATACCTTACTATACTATGACCATTTTCTGAAATTTTATACCATAGTATACTATGATGTTTTTTGGTATTTTAATGCCTTACTATACTATGGTGTTTTTATGCCTTACTATACTGTGACATTTTTATACCTTACTATACTATGACTTTTTTTTTTATTTTTATGCCTTACTATACTATGACATTTTATACCATAGTATACTATGACGTTTTTTAGTATTTTTATGCCTTACTATACTATGATTCTTTTTTGACATTTTATGCCATAGTATACCATGACGGTTTTTGGTATTTTTATGCCTTACTATACTATGACTCTTTTATGCCTTACTATACTATGACTCTTATGACATTTTTTGGCATTTTTATACCTTACTATACTATGA
>NW_019520601.1:0-1257 GCF_002814215.2 Seriola lalandi dorsalis
TTTCATGCAAGTTTATTTTTGAGGAAAGGCCTGAAGTTTTCAGAGCGACCTACATTTTCTTGAGCTGCGACAGGCCCTTGAACGCCCCGGTGGCCTCCAGCACGGAGAGGTCGTTGTTGTTGAGACGCCTGCGACAGTCACAGAGAGCGCACGACAAAAACATCATTAGCACAAGAGTCAGTTTGAAATGAGCGCGTTTGTCCAAGCGAGCGTGCAGCCATGCAGCAGGAGTCCGTACATACATGTCAGCATGGATATCCACGAGGTCACTGTGCACAGCGTGTGTGTGTGTGTGTGTGTGTGTGTGACTGCTGCACATTGTAACTGGAGCCATAGCAGCAAGACCAATATCATCAGCTGATACTGGCTGATCATGGATCAATCAATATAAATAGAAAGCCTTTTTTTGAGTATCGAATATCTGTTGTGCCTGTGTGTGTGTGTGTGTGTGTGTGTGTGTGTGTGTGTGTCTCACAGCTCTTCAGTGGAGGACGGCAGGTGTTCAGGGAACTTGGTGAGGCGGAGGTTGGAGCAGTCGACCACATTTGCCTCGCAGCGACATTTAGCGGGACACACCGGCTTACTGTTACACTCGTAGCTCTGACGTCTGTCCTCGGTGCCTGGACACACACACAGACACACACACACACACACACACACACACACACACACACAGTGGCACTGACCGGAGCATCGGAACTTGTTGCTCTTGATCTGCGCGATGCGTTTGTTGGCGAGGCGGCGAGGGCTGGCGCAGCGAGCTCCACTGGTCTCTATGGGGTTCGAACGCAGGAAGTCGGCCAGCCACTTCACATTGCAGTCGCACACAAAGGGGTTCTGGGCCAGGTGGCTGATGGGAAATCACAGGAGAAGGGGGGCACAACATCAGTCAGATCCGAACTGAATGCGGGTGGAAGAGAACCGAACAGAGCCGGACTTTAAAGAGTGTGTGTGTGTGTGTGTGTGTGTGGTCTCACAGTGTCTGGATGCTGTGCAGTGAGCTGAAGGTGCCTTTGGCCAGACTCTGGATCTTGTTGTCGTACAGCGACAGCAGAGCCAAGTTCTCCAGATCTTTGAACACTGTGGCTCTGATGCAGTGGATCTTATTTGCATTCAGCAGCCTGCAGGGCAACAGCAGAGGGAACTATGTGACATCTCACAAGCTCCACAGGCCAGAGATATAATGAAGAATCATCCTCAACAAACAACCAATCAGCAAACTATTGAAACTAGTGTTGCAGATATAAAATTAAAAAC
>NW_019520601.1:2530-3045 GCF_002814215.2 Seriola lalandi dorsalis
CACGCACACACGCATGCGGCGAGACATATGGAGGTAAGAGACGGGCAGAATACAGACATATGCAAACACATATTGGCGGAGGCGCTCTAATAACACTGCAGCAGTTTGTTCACACACTCGCTCAGACGTGCGTTACTCACAGAGAGTTGAGAGCTCGGAGGCCGTGGAAAGCATCTGGAGCAATCTCAGATATCTGGTTGTTACTCAGGTCTCTGGATAAACAGATTAACACACACACACACACACACACACTTTAGTCACAGCAACAGTAGATTCCTTCATTATGTTTTGTCCCGTCATGGCAGGGATCACGGCGTTATCCTTGATTTCACTTTGAGCTTAAATAAACAAATTAAATAACTAGTTCCCTCTTGTTTCTATCAGCTCAGGAACATCCCTACGATCAGATCATCACCATGGAAACTGCTCCTCACGTATTCATTATTTCCCTTCTTGTCTACGACAGAATCTCTTTCCTGTTTTTGTTTTTTTAAATTCTGGTGTCAGGATTTTAA
>NW_019520601.1:3966-13256 GCF_002814215.2 Seriola lalandi dorsalis
ATCAGCTCCCCCTCTTTTAGCACTCAGGACAGTCTCACAGTGATGATGTAAGAGGGTAAAGGGGGGGGGGGGGGGGGGTGAGATGAAGAGGAAAAGGAAAACCACAGAGAGAGACAAAGATGAAGAGAAAGAACGTCTGAGGATGGAAATGGGCAGAGGAAGAGAGGAGAGGAAAGCAGCAGCAGTGGACAGAAAGAAAACCACAGAGAAAGAAAGACAGAAAAAAAAAAACTAAAACAGGGAAGAAAGTCAAGAAGTCATGAACGTTATTATTGTGGTTGAATCTTTTTTTTTTCAAACCTAAATACCAGATCACAATGATATACGCTTTCTTAATCATGCAGGACCCATGAAAGGCCTCCGATGGGGGCTGTATCTGACAGAAATCAAGCGCTCCTCGAAGCTGAAAATCCACAGGGGCTGTTTGTTATGTGGAGCAGGAAAACCACAGGCCAGTGAACACTGGAGACAGAGGAAGACGAGAGCGATCCAGCTGGCACATCACACTTTTAAAACATCAAACTTTTCTTGAGGCATCGCCCCCTCCGGAGGCAAAAATACTGTAACGGTATTGGTGGGGATTATACCTCAGGGGGCGGAGCTGTAAAGCCGCAGCTTCCCTGGTTCGATGGTGAAGACAAATGATTATTTAATCACTTAATGTCACAATAATCCTAATTATACTACAAATCTTTGAAGCTGGGGGAAATATTTTGCTGCTGATTTAACGTCTAAAAAGAGTCAAATAAATATATTTTAATCTCCAAAGCGAAATCTTCATTTGAGAGCGTTGACCTACATGTGCAGCACGTTGTGCTGTTTTGGACGCACTCTTTACATTCAGCACTGTCAGCTGTGGTTTGGATCAGTCGTTCTCAAACACGGATTAAGAGCGACCATTTTATATTGACAAGTGTGATAACTGGTCAAAAGAAAGTCATAAATCTACAGAAACAGGGTTGGCTGGATTTGGATTTGGATCACAAACTCCACGGTCAGACGAACTTTAAACTGAAACTGGAAAAGTTCACAGAGTCTGTTTCCTGAGTGAATTTCTAATTTCTCATAATTCCTTTTCCATCGCACTGATTTATTCCCATGTTTAGATGACAGCAGGCTCGATGAAGGTGATGTTCTTCTTCCTCCTCAGCCACGTCTTCCCGATTTTCCCGGCCAGATGGGATATAAAACCCACTCAGCATATCGCTGTTCTTTATTTCATTAACTGACTTCAGAGTAAATCATCGTTGTCTTGTTCTCTTGGATTTAATATTTGACATTTAATAAGGAACATTCATGAGTGCTTCTTCGACCTGAGCTGATATTTAGAAACGTTTAACTCTGCGTGAAGAACCAGTGTTTCTCTGGAGGACTCACATTCGCCGAAGCTTCTTGTAGGAGGTGAAGGCGCCTGGAGGAACCGACTTGATGCCGTTCTGCTCCAGACGACTGGAGAGAGAGAGAGAGAGAGAGAGAGAGAGAGAGAGAGAGAGTTATCGTTTCCATCAGCAGGCCGGTCTGCAGTTTCCATTCAGACTATTTAAACACTTGTCAACATGATGCATCGATCCTAAAGTAAAGAGATATAAATTGCTGGATTAAAAATAATGTAGTTGCTGCTTCTTGTGATTTTTCATCCTACAGATTCTTCATCGCTTCGGTTCCTTCGGTTGACCGGATTACCATTAACAGATCAATCATTTTAAAATAAATTCATTCTGCAATTTTCCCAGCAAAAAAAAAGAAAGAAAAAAAAAAAGTACAAGAGTTTAATTTTCCAGCTGATGCCGCTCAGCCCTCACAAGGGTTTCCAGCAGACATGAGTTCATATCTCCGCGCCGCAGCGAGGACGGGCACGTTGAGCTTTTAATGCTGGATCTCACATCAAAAGACCTGATGTATTGGCTGAAAATGTAAAGTACATGTAATGGCCTGTAAAATCTATTTATTAGATCTGTCCAAGTTACCACCCGCTGTGATGAACGGCCCACATCACGCTACCGAACGTGAGCCACAAGCTGAAGTGCAGCGGGATAAACAGAGTGTGTTTAAGTGGCTCAAGAAAACCCACTGAGCGTCGAGTCAAAGGGAAGGTTTCAATGCTGTTTATGTCCAAAGTATCTGCAGCACAGTTACGTAACTCACACGTCACTTCGTCATCACTGAGACACAGAGTTAAAGACGTGTTGTGTTCTGCATGTGGTTCTCTACGTTTTCTTTCTCTTTGTCGGGCTTTTCATTTAAAGTGACATTACGTAATAATCCTCTTAGGAAGAATTCATGAGGAGTTTCGCAAACTGTTTCTACAAAACAGTTATATAGAGGTTTTTGCTGAATGTTAACAAACTTTACTGTAATGTAGATATCAATGCATCTTCTTTCTTACTGACTCACCTGAATACGAAATAGTCAAATCAGTGTTATTTATGTAAGTCTTCATGAATCTACAATTACAAATTAGATTTTGTCAAAAGGTTTTTACAATCCTAAAACCAGCGGTTCCCAACCTGTGGGCCATGATGCAAGTGGGCCAACTAATCATTAGCAAAACAAAAAAGCTCCACCTGCTTTCAGTTCAATCGTCAATGTTCGAACATTATCATAAAAATAAAACATGCTCAGAGAACGTTTCATTTGACCTCCGTGTGGTGACGGCCTCGGCGGCGGAACGACAACATTTCTGGAGAGTTGGAAAAGGTCGGGAACCACTGGCATCAATTCTTGGTTCAACAGATATCATATGTGCGGAGTAGACAGACAACGATGGTAAAATGTTGTTGTTAATATTATTATTATTATAAAATAATAAACGTATAAATGCAACAGTGCTGCAACGTGATTATTGTATATCTTAGTCTAACGTGCAGCTCATTCTTTACTCTTATTAACTGTTTTAGATTAAATGTAAAACTCACATCTCAGTCATGGCCTCAGGGAGGTGGGCGGGGATGGCAGTGAGGCCCCTCCCTCGACAGTCCACGATGTTGTTGCTGCAGGAACACATCGGAGGACAGGAGCCGGACGCCAGGCTGCACGGCTGAACGAAGGCGCTGCCACCGTGACCTAAGAACAAACAACAGGACAAACTTTTTTTCCAGCTTCCAGTCCCGTCACACAGACCTGCATGTTAGTTAGTGTGTGGAGCAGCTCTGAGCTGCTGCTGCTGCTGCTGCTGCACCTGAGCAGGCGAAGTCGCTCTTGCGCAGCTCGGCGAGGTTGAGGCCCCTCAGCGTGGGAGGAGAGCTGCACTGGGTGTAGAGGCCCAACGCCGGCCGCTGCCGCAACCATGGAGACAGCCAGGCCAGGTGACAGTCACAACGCAGAGAGTTAGAGTGGAGGCGACTGCGAATACAGGGAGGGACGGGGAGAAAGGAAGGAGGCAATGAAAGGAGGAGAAGGGAGATCAAGAAGAAACAAGATGGGACAAAATGGGAGAGATGAACAGGTGAGAACAAGAAAGGAAGAAGTAAGGAAGTAGTGTAGGAAAGAGGAAAGGAGGAAGTAAAGGAAAGAGGAAGGAAATGAAAGAGGATAGAAGAAGAAACAGAGAAAAAGAAGGAAGTAAGGAGGAAATAATGAAGGACATAGACGTAGGATGGGATTGGAAAAAAGAGAGTTAAGTGTCTGGCTGTGTACTTACAACCAGAGTGAACACTCAGCATTCTGGGTAATGTAGTGAAAGGAGCTGAAGAACTTACAAGGTGCGGAGCTTCGGCATGTGGTTGAAACTGGAGACTGGGATACTGCTGATGTTGTTGTTGTTCAGTGTGCTGGGAGAAAGAGAGAGAGAGAGAAGGAAGAGAGGAGCGGGAACAACAGAGGAGCAGGGGGAGAGTGATGGAGGAGATGATTATCTGCAATATATTTCATATTCCTGCCACAAAACATGAGCAGGAGCTGACTGTGATAATCCCCAGAGACGATCTGTGTCTGTAACACTCACAGCACTTCCAGAGAGCGCAGAGCTCTGAACGCTCCCTCCTCGATACAGCTGATGTGGTTTTTATCCAGCTGCCTGGTGATGAAGAAGAACACAAACACAACTTTACACAGGTTTAGTTATGTCTTTTCTTTTATCCACTATTTTTATCATGTGTGTGTGTGTGTGTGTGTGTGTTTGTGTAGACTTTCACACACAGGTTTTTGAGGTCCGTGGCTCCTCTGAACGCCCTCCTTGGGACGGCCTGGATGGTGTTTTCACTCAGGTCCCTGGAAAACAGAGAAACAGAGAAAAACGTACGACTCAGAGAAACTGATTTAACACATT
Organism: Seriola lalandi dorsalis; assembly: GCF_002814215.2. Classification (NCBI taxonomy): domain Eukaryota; kingdom Metazoa; phylum Chordata; class Actinopteri; order Carangiformes; family Carangidae; genus Seriola; species Seriola lalandi. The sequence continues at coordinate 8,234 of NW_019520601.1, forward strand.
GTTGGGTTATTTTAAAGGTCTTATCCAGTGTAAAGGTCTGTGTCCATGTGTAGTGTGATTATAGATCAGCTCTAGCTTCTATATTAATACTGTGAAAGTATCAAAGCCTCAGTCCACAGAGAAATGCACACAGCCTGTATTCAGAAACTGAGCCTTAAAACCAGCCGTCAGGACTTCTGGAACTTTGTGATGTCACAACAAAGCAGTCACCAAGCCCCGCCCACCTGGACCCTCCATCCAAACTTTGCAGGATTTGGTTTCTCTGAGTGTTTTTACCTGAAATCTGCTATATTTTTATTGGATCACTCAGAAAAACAGTCAGCCAATCAGAAGAGAGGCTCAGAGCCTGGATATCAAACTTCAAATTAAAACACTGTCAAAGTGTATCTACATTCAGTGGCTCCAAGCTTTTAGACATGTTTACCCACAGTTAACCCCTTTATTTCAGTAATCTTCTTATTCAGTGACGTTTGGCTGGATTGTGTTGTTGTATTGCTGATGTCATTAAAGCACATTGACACAATACAGCTTCCGTATCCTTTTCTCCATCTGTTAAAGCCGAATGACAAACTGGGAATAAGGAAGCTTTATATAAGAGGGAAAACAAACATGTCAAACTATTTGAAAAAAGACACTTCAGACAAATATTTAAACTGTATGTGAATTAAAAAATGCGTTATTTGTTTTAGATCTTAATATCCCTGCTGGTAAACGCTGGCTCATCCTGCAGCCTTTACCCCACTATCAGTCTCCTAGCGTCCAGGCTGATCCGCACCATTACCAGCCAGTTTAATATGACTCTAAACACCGGTTCCTCTTTATCTTAATGTAGTCTTTCCCTCCGGCCTGGAGGAGTCTGGGAGACGGAGAGCGTCTCTCACACACACACACACACACACACACAAACACACTCACACTACAACATGCCGGGATCAGCATTGACTGAAAGGAGGACGAGATACAACGCTAGAGAGACAGTGTAGGAAAGGACAAATGGACAACAGCAACAACAGAACCCAACAGATAAAAGCAAAACTAAGGGGATAAAAAAAATGTGTGTGTGTGTGTGTGTGTGTGTGTGTGTCAGATAAACCACAGAGGAGGATGTGCATCATCTCTGTCTGCCCTGGAGGACCTCAGACACACTCCATTAACGTCAGGGTCAAACCAGAGAGCATGACAGCGGAGGAAACACCCACTTACTGAGACCTACACTGCCGATATAATATATGTACTGTTTCACAACCAGCCTCTAAAGACCGGCTCTTCGCGAAAGCGGATTCAAATTACTCAAGAGAATGTAACAATGAATCTGAATCTAGTGGGTTTTTTTCTCTCTCTGCAGAACAGGACGGTCAGAAACAGTAGCAAAGCAATAAACTAGTGTCTGGCAATGTCCAGTGGAAAAGTAAAATTGCTTACTTGTCCTCAGAGGCAGATATTATGTATCATGTTTTCCTTATAATTATTGTTTGTGTAAGATAATTTATTTTTTCTAACCCACTGTTATTGCAGGCCCTTGAGGCTGCAAAGGGGATTAAATGCTGAATTTGTTTGACATTTCCAGTTTATCTTAATAGAAAATTAAAAACGATGGGCTCGTTTTTGACACAAGAGTTTTAAAGCTCCTCCAGTGTAAACTTCTCGAACTTTGTGATGTCACAACAAAGCAGTCACCAAGCCCCGCCCACCTGGATCCATCATCCAACATTTGCAGGATTTGGTTTGGAGTGTTTTACCTGAAATCTGCTGTATTTTTATTGGATCACTCAAAAAACAGTCAGCCAATCAGAAGAGAGGCTCAGAGCCTCCTCTCTTCTGATTGGCTCTCCGACCTGTTGTTGGAAGAGCTGCAGAGAGAAGCCTGAGAGAGGAGATGTAAAACCACACTGAGATGTTTTTTTGGTTCTTTAAAAGCACAAATATATCTTCTTATGGATCAACACTTCAAATAAACCACAGATAAAGTGTAAAACATTGGGACCTTAAACAGACTAACAGGAGGTTTGTTATCATTCAGCCCAAAGCACAGCTGAACCTACAGCTAATGCTCACAGCAGAGTCAGAGATGTCTTCCCTCTGGCGTCACCCTCGGTACAAACTTGACTTTTGTTTGTGCCGTTTGTGGTACAGATCTGAGAAACAGGCTAAGACCAGTGTGAGTTTCAGTGCAAAGTTAAACCCACAACTCCTCTCCAGTTCACCATGATGAAGGCAAGTCCAGGTCATGTAAGGGTTAAAGGAGCTAAGAATAGCAAAGTTTCTCTCCACATTTCCTTCCACCCAACAATTTCATTTTATATTGTGCATTACAGCCTTGAAAATCCATTACCAAGGTTATAGTCTCGTCTCTATTGTCAAGCTGCAGGCAGTGACTGTTCAGCTCTCCGTCTGTTACAGCTCTGTATCTGCTGAAGGTTCGGTGGTAACCCAGAGGTTTTTTCTTCTGTGTGGCCAAATGGGAGGAAGTGTCACGGGGAGGTCAGTGGTTAACAGCAGCAAAATAAAATCCATCACCGAGATAAAACCAGATGAAGCTCAACTAACCTAACCCAAAAAAATAAATAAAAAATAGACACTGTCTGAGGTGGGGAAGCTCAGCAGTGACATGAAACGACCTGCAAAGGAGGTGCTGAGGGAAATACAGAGTGATGGAGCGGTCAAGAGGAGGACAGGATGATGGATAGACGGAGCGAAAAAGCGTGGGGTGGTGGAGAGGGATACAGGGGAAAGCTAAATTAAAAGCCGGGTGGTTCAGCATCTCATCCAGCAGACCCAACGAACAGGAAACTGGAAGCTGGAAATCTGGAGCAGAAGAGAGGGATAGTTATGATGATGCAGACAGACAGAGAGATGGAGGCCTGATAGAAAGAGACAGAGGAGGAAAGACATGAAGTGCAGTTGTACGTGCAGTTTTTCTGCTTCGTTTCAGAGAGAGCTAAAGGTCAGTGAACCAAACTAACCCCTTTATATTCGTCCGTCCGTCAGTCTCTGTTCACAAGCTCTGTATCCACTCATGGATGTGAGCAGCAGAAAACCAATATTGTCAAAGGATTTCAGCTCTGTTTGACACAAATAAGTTATTTCTCTAGAATACAAAGACAGAACAAGACGCAGCTCAGCTAACAAACACCCCTGTTAAACACAACAGTGTGTCAGCATCAAACAGAAAAGACACAAAGTTTGTAGAGATTAAATAAACACTGGTCTTTTTCAGAGAAACAGTGCTGGAAGTTTGAAACAAAATGCACTTTCTTTAAAAAACTGAACTGGAGGCAAACGTTCACTTCCCTCATGGGAACTTTGAATATAAATGCATTAATCAGGATTAATTAAACTAAACTAAAGCAAAGCCTTAAATTGTTTGTGCACAATAAATGTTCCTCCGTAGTAAATCTCCGTCATATTGTGCACATTCAGCGTTCAGACAGTAAACAGTGCTGTGTTAAATCAGGTACGACTGAGTGATGAAATACAATCCAAGAAGGCAGAGACGGATCCAGCATCCACAACAACGCTGCAGGAGACAGGATTTTTAAAACTCACAGCAACGTTATCGCAGCGTCAATTACTTGATCTTTTGTCGAGACAATCGCTAGGTAAACAGCGCTCATGTGACGACGTAATCTACCAGGAATGTGTGCTCGCGTGTGTGTAATTGGCCGTTGCGGCACCTCGCCGGATGAAGATCTGTTCCAGCAAAAAAGGTGAGCTGGGTTGAAGTTGTTAACTGTTTCTTTGCCAGAGCCGCCTGCATCGGATGGACTGGCCTTATCTAACTGTATGAGGGCGCTGCCTTTTGTCACGCACGGCTGTTTGTAAGTTTTGCTGTCGCTACGTAGCTAACGTTAGCATCAACAGCTGTTTACTAACAGTCCAGAAGAAATATTGCATCAAACTTCACTCCTTTCTCCAGCTGTCTCCAGAGGTGAGAAAACAAACCTCTTGTTTGGCTTCTGTTTCTATCACTTCCACTGATGTATAGCATGCTAACTAGCTAGCCCCAGCCATGTCAGACTGTGTTGTCACTTTCCGATACCGAGTCACTGTATCATCCAGTCTGCCCCTGTAGAAGTAGAGCTGCTCTGTGGGCGTATTATAAACCTCTTGTAAACACAACAGCGGCTGAAGCTCTTGGCAAAGACCGGTAAGTAAACAGCTGTGAACGTTGGCTATGTAGCATTAGCAAAACTAACCCTAACCCTTGCTATTTGAAGCAGCGTCTGATTATCTTTTCCCTCTCGTTTCCTTCCCTCTCAAGTTTTATTTCATAAAATGTTTTGTTGTCACGAGCTTGTGGAAGTCAGTGGGACACTCCACGGTGACAAGCTGCAGTTTCACAGACATTTCACATGTGAGAAATGACAAAAGAATGTAAGACCACCAGTACCGAGCATCCTGATGGCCGGGTGGTTAAGATGTCTACACCATACAACCACAACCTCCTTGATCATTTGTTCCAAGTCATTATCTTCTCTCTCCCCCCGTGTCTTTCTCATCTCCGTCTCTACTTTCACTACACGGTAATTGCAACACACATCATGTAAGTTAAGTAAATGTCCTTTCCGTCTCCTCCGTAGTCCTCAGTTAAAGTAAGACGTGCTTTATTGGCACAAAAGATTATTTGCGATTGTTGTTAAATCAAGTGTTCACCACAATGTTAAAACAACGTGACACTGAAAAAGGAAAAGAGGAGGACAGGGCTGGCGCACACACACACACACACACACACACACATACACACACACACTCTGCTGGCACTGATTCATGACATAAATAACACAAACACTGATCAGTATAAATTAATCATCAATAATAGTCAAATAGGAAGTTTAACACATAAATACATGAGGATTTATCCAAACACACTTAAATAATTCAAATTTGTAACAACATCCACCTGCACACGGAGAGGAGTATTGACAGCTCTCACACACACACACACACACACACACACACACACACAGACACATCAATATTAAAGATGCTTTCCCATCAGGTTACCCAGACATCTGTTGCCAGG
>NW_019520601.1:13288-20704 GCF_002814215.2 Seriola lalandi dorsalis
GTGTGTGTGTGTGTGTGTGTGTGTGTGTGTGTGTGTGTGTGTGTGTGTGTGTGTGTGGACGGTAGGTAGTCTCACAATGTTTGCTCTCTCCTGCTATCTCCTCTATTCATTTTCTGATCCGTTCTGTCATCCGTTGTGTCCGTGTCCGTCCTTCCTCCCTCCTCTTCATCCTCTCATTGTTCCGCCGTCTCTCCTGTCGTTTCAATATCCTCCTCCTCCTCCCTCCCTGCTCACAGAGGAGGGTGAGAAAGGTAAACTTTCCCACTCGTTCCCTCACTCATCTTTTTCCTCGTCACCTCTCTGTCCATCCTTCTCTCACGGCTACGGGTCAAACACGGGTCAGCTTCAGTCCAGCGGCTTGTTCGCTCGTTGTTCTCAGTCACTGATACTTTGTTATATCCTGTTGTTGTTATTAACAGCGTGGCTTTGGTCTTCCTGCATCTTTGGCGGATTGGATAGATATCTGAATGTTAAATCCGTCATCTGCATCTTCTCCTCCCGAGGTGCAGCTGCGTCATTTGTGTTGACGTTGGCTGATCAATAGCTGTTGGTGAACTTGTTACTGCAGTAACTGAACTGCTCAACCGCACACAATTGAGCTAATCACACGCCGTAATTGTATTGATCTTGTACATAATGTCAATTAACTCACATGACACGTTTTAATTCTGCACGGCGAGAACCTGCGACTGTCGCGCTCGCGTCGTGTCGCGTGGATCAGCTGACCAGCGCTTTGCACCGAACGTAAATGACAATCCCAATAAAGTTTATTCAAACTTTGTGCAATTCTGAAGTTCAGGTTCACATCACACAAGACTTCAGCTTTAGCCACAGCAACTAAAACACGACTAATATTAAAAGAAGCTCAGAACAGTTTGTGATGGATCTATTGACAGCCGCCATTTTGGAAACCGGAACATGCTTCAGAGAAAGAAATCCATCCAGTCGTCCAAAAGTCAGATCGATGAGCGTTCACGTGGTTAATGAAGCGCTGTGACCCCCCCCACCCCCCCTGAAACTGCTCATCAAATGATCACCGATCTGGCAACAATTTGGCCTGATTTTATAATTAGACGGGGTCAACGGACTCAGGGGATAAAATCAGGCCGGATCCATACAGTATCTGCCCGGCCTCATGTTACCTCAGCGCGTCAGTGAGTTCCCTGTACTGTGGGATGCACAGATTAAATTTGGAACCGGATCAGTAACCAGCGTTCGCTCTAGACAATAAAAACAAATATCATGTCTTGGTCTGAGTAAACCAGAGCAAGAAGATATCTTCAAACGTTACAGCCTTTTTTCCCTTGTTGTGCTGCTACAGGTCGACATGGAGACACAGTTCAGAAGACCACGACAAAAGTATTTGGGAAGGTACTGGATCTGTTTCATTTCTGCTATTTAAGCCTGATATTAGCTTCATATTAACTTTTTTAATGCAGATTTTATTCCCCATCACTTGCCCTGGAGGCTCGTTAGGACGGAAGCTCGCGATGGTCAAAAAAAGAACAAAATGAATTAAATCTGCTTCGATTTTTAAATGGGAACCTGACCTTAATCATTTAGCTGCAGTTAGAGTCTTTCCTTTATTGTCTCTCAAACACAAACAACAAGACAATAAAGTTTCTATGGGGGTTTCTGTAATGCTGTGAATGTGATTATTTACAGTTCCACACAGAAGATCACAAAAGCACAAAACAGTATGAGCTGATGCAGCTGAGCGCGAACACACACACACACACACACACACACACACACACACACTGTCTTGTTTGACCCCCATGCAGCCAGGTTATCAGACAGAGTCAGAGCAACAACATAGTTAATGATTCACTGTCATAGTCTGGTCCCCTCCTCACCCCGACACACACAAACACACCACCCAGTACAAACACCTTAAATAAGTTATCATCTACAGAACTGAAAGACAGAAAGGTGATGAGAGAGAGAGAGAGAGAGAGAGAGAGAGAGAGAGAGAGAGAGAGCGAGAGAGAGGAGGAAGAGCAAAGACAAAACAAAGTGAAGGGGAGACCCAACAGAGGGAGGAAAGTTAAAACCAGATGTGCAGCACAGAAAGAATAAATAACATCAGAATGCAGACAAATGTGGTTCAACAAGAAACCACACTTCGAGAGGACGACCCCAGAAAGGCCTGCCAGGGACAGACACACACACACACACACACACACACACACACACACACACACACACTGGGAATCTCCCCTCACACACACACACACAAAAATAATACTGGAGAATGAACTGGAATGTCAAAATATATCAGACAAGAGGAAGCTGATTAGACTTGAACCACAAGATCATTTATAAACACGTCTCTCTGACAGGTAAATACACACACACACACACACACACACACACACTCTCATGTGAAGCTGGAGAGACTCTGAGTGTTGGGAACAAACTCATATACAGATGAGCTGCAGAGTGATGGGTCACACTGCAGGAGAGGTTTGAGAGGTTTCTATACACAACAGGCGATAAATAGCTTTTTAAAAATGTCCGTTTTCCTAATCTGTGACTCACAGTTCAGCTCAGTTCATGTTTTTGTTGAGCAGAGCAGAAAAACAGAAGCATATATGATCGTTACAAACATTTTTGAGGAAATGTAATGTGTAAAAAACCAACACTCAAAACCTCTGAGATAATCAGGGTCTGAATATTTGACTTAATGTGAATCTGCTGTAACTTCAGTGCCACTCTAGAGTTAGCAAATACAGGTTATGATTCTTGTTGATGATTTTTGTAACTTGAAAGTTGTTCCAAGAGAGAAAAGTTGAAAAGGTTATTGAGAAAAACAGGGAGAGAATGTTCTCGTTTCGCTCGTGAAGCCCCGCAAACGTTCATTTTTCTAATTTCCCTTCTGTCTTTGTGTCGACCGCAGAGCTGCAGGCGGAGACGGATCACACAGACAAAACACAGCATGAAGGGACACACACGCTCAGCAGGAACATGCAAACACACCACACACACATGCTAAATATTAGCCTCACACAACATCCAGAGGCTGCGCCTTTATTCAACACAACCCGAGCACATCGCACCACAGACACGCTACGACACACACACACACACACACACACACACACACACACACACACACACACACACACACACACACACACTGCGTAACATGTGCGTGACAAACACACAAGTTCCTACTGGTACACACAAACATTAATACACTGCGCGAAAATGCACATGACATGCACGACGGGAAGGTTCATGACCTGATGGCACGAAGGAGGTTGTAACCGTGGCAACAGGCCAAACTCAGCCACCTAAGGAAGTAAATATGGATTTGAGTCACATGTCGGTTTAGAAATTAGCACGTCGCTGTGACACTGTGACACATACTATTACATATATTCACTTTAATCACTTTTCAACCTTCAATTAGCTTTTTGTTGTTTATACATGTAATTTACAACCTGAAGAAACATCAGCTGCAACTAAAACTGTGGCTGAAAAGATGAATTTTAACTAGTTGATGATTTTTAATTAACATCTCAAGGCGGTGGCAGGAAAGCTCTCAGTTTAATTGGTGTGGTTCTCTTCAGGGCTGGTTATTGATATTTTGGAGATCGGTGCTGAAAACAAACACCTTGACTTCTGTAACGATTCTTAATGATTCTTTATTTTGAAACCAATTTGATCGACTCCAAAAAGAAACTTACAGTACACATTAGTACACCAGGCATGCTGCATGCTGATTGGCTCACTGACGCTGACGAGATTGACTCATTTACTCCTCAGGTATCGAATGACCAGGTTATTTTTTCATCCTCGATATTATCAAACTATTTCGATCGGCCCATAAAAGTATCGGCGTTCGATTCCGAGCCCCGGTTCTGTTCAGTAAAGACATTTCCACACTCAGTCTGCACTATGAAAAAAATACTGTATAAAGTTCTGAAAGCATCAGTTTCTGTTTCAAACATAATGAAGTAAAGATAAAGCTGAAAAAAAATCTTTACTTAGCGAATTAAACAGCTGCTATTTGAGGCACATAACTCACTTTTCCCTCTGAGAAAATAAGATTTATTCGCTTCCTGTTCTTCATTCACCTCTCCTGTGTTTGCTTTATCATCCCTGCTCTGTTACCTCCACCCTTACCTCACATCTTTTCTATCCCCCCAGTGTGACTCCTTCCTTTATGCCTCTCTACTTTCAGCTTCCTGTTTCTCGCCCCCCCTTCTTCTCACCTCCATCTCGACTCCCCATTGTTCTTCCCTTCATTACACCCGTGCCTCGCTCTCTCTTTGCCCTCCTCCCTCCATTTCTTTCACCTCTCTCCAGCCCCGTCTCCTTTGCCCTCCATCCTCCTCTACCTTCCAGTGTACTTGTACTTGCTCCTTTTCCTTCATCACTCGCTCCGTTCCCTCCCTCCGTCCACAGGGGAGCGCGGCGCTTAATTGAAAAACCCCAAAGGCAGATGGAGGAAAAGGTGATGAGGTTGAAGAGGAGGAGAAAGAAGAGGAGGAGGGGAAGAATGACGACAAACCCGAGAGAGAGACAGGGAGAATGAAAATGAAACAGAGGAAAGAGAGACGTGAGAGCCGAATGTGATTGTCCGCTGTCTCTCACTCATATTTGTCTAAGCCCCAATCTAAGATTAGCGATTGGCTGTTTGAACAGTCCCGGGTGCCTCTTCCCATCATGCTTTTCCACTGCTCTCAGCGTGTCAGCTTTACTTTGGACCGACATGACGGGGGAAATCGGCGTTCCTGGTCTGACCTCCCACAAACACACACACTCAAGACACACAGTCTGGGCTGTGGAATAACAGCTGAGCAGGTTTTTGTAAGGGGGAGGGAGGGAGTGACGGTGTCCGTCCTCGCCGCAGATCCCGTCGTCCAGCAGCAGGGAGCGCCGCACGGTCCCCCCGCTTTAAGAAAACTAGAATTCTGGGAAAAAATCCTGCTGCTCCTGCGTCCGCTGCAGTGACGGATCTGACTCATGCTGATAATGTAAATATAAAAACGCACACATGTGCAAATGGACCGAACACACACTGACATAGCTGCTTTCCATCCACAGCCCCATAATGCCACAGTGGAAACAGTCCATTAGTACATGAAGTACATGTTGTTAGGTTTTTCAAAACCTGCATTAAAGCTCCTATTATAACTCATATTCTGTAGTAGAAATCTGCCTGAACACACAGGAGCTGTCAAAGGTTTCTGTGACTGTGGCAGCAGCAAATCAGGATTCTCTAACTGTCTTAAACATCAAATTCAAGGACTTTCCAGGCCCAAGTCCCTCAAATCCAAGGACCCAACACGTCAGAGTGTGAGTTTTACTGTTACAACACTAAGAATTTTTATAATGAGAACTAACACGCTTCACAGAAGACAATTAAACAACAATTAAAAAGAGGAAGAGGCTTGAATGTGTGATCTCTCTCCTTCTCTAACACAACACAGCAAAACACACCACATCAGCACGGAGCCTGTTTACTAATGTTAAGTAAAAAGAAAATATCACTTGAACTTCAATTTCTACTTTTTACACAAAATGTATTAATTCAATTCTTTTTTTCAAAAACTTTCAAGGCCTTGAGTGTTTCGTTCCTAAATTTCACAAACTTTCAAACATTGAAAAGTACCTGTTCTTCTGAATTCAAAGTGTTTATTATAAGTAAATGCAAAGCCGTACAATTTTCCTCATGACTGGTCTTCAGACACAAGCAGATGGCGCACACACAAACACACAAACACACACACAAACACACACACAAACACACACACGCGACGCGACGTAAAGACTCACATACATCCAATTATCTCAGCGGCAGCAGACACGTACGAAAACTGCAGAAGAGCAAAATGATCACACACGCAAAGAAAATTAATTAAAGTATGTGCTGACACACTTTTTCATCCTGCAGACACTCCTATAAATAATGATGTCACCCAATCACACACAGAAACACAACACACTCTATTTCTGTACAGATGCAAATCTGCGTAATTAGCACATGTATACATGCCGGCACACAGACTCACAAACAGGCAATTATACAGTACAAATGCTAATACAAGCAATTATCACACACAGTCACACACACACACACACACACACACGGAAATATTACTTTTTCCTCTCTCTCTGAAAATTAGTCGGGTAAATGGCGAGGTCACACTCCGGTTAGCCTCTAAACCGCCGCAGCACGGCAGCTGCTGTCACTGCCTCTGTTAGCGCCACACCGCTAATTAGCCGCCCTCAGATGCCAATCAACTGTGCTAATGAGGACAGATCTGCCATTCTGCCTAATGAGAGAAACCCTCCAAGCGTCTGAGGGGAAACTTATCCGCCATAACACACACATTTAATTTACAGGTTTTTTTTTTTTCTGTTTTGCTCACACTCTGATTTCACTCGCTCTCAGTTCTCCAACTTCTTTTTTAGTTTAATGAACGATGTGTTAAATACACAGCTTCTGTTTGTCTCTGTCAGACTGAGCTGTTTTTGTTTGTTGCTTTGCACGGCACTCAATGGACAGAAACAACGGTGTGAGCTGCCAGAGCGGTTTGAGAAAAAGCTGCAGTTCCTCTAACGACCACTAGAGTCTGGCTCCAACAGTGAGTCAGTCCCCACAGACTCCCATGTTAAAATGTCCAACTTTACAGCACAAATAAACATGTTTACGGCCAATTTCCTCCTTCATGACATCTGTACGGGGGTGAAGTTTTATAAAAAGTCACCCATTTATGTGCAGCTGCTTTAAAAGAACAAAACATTTCACGTTTTACATCTTTCAGGTCTACAAGCGTCGAGTTTCTGATACTCCAAGAGAAAGCTGGAGAAAAACGTTAATGTGAAAAGTAAAGGTTTCCACACTTGTAGGTTTTAGTTTCGAGACTTCTGCAGATGCTGCTGACCCTGTTTGAGTTTGAAAACTCAGAGGGTCGTCCTATCGTTCCCTGATTCGTCACACTCCTGTCATGTGACCTTTTTCCGGATGAAAACGACGATTCCCAATCTGTTTTTTTACACCGTCTTCATATATTCATGTGTTACTTTCTGTTTACAGCACATCCGCACCTGCTAGCGTTCGCACATTCACCCAGGTGTTTATTCGTTTGTGACATATACAAATAAAAAACCACATGAGAGCACTAATCAATCTGGTTACTGGTGGTCATGAACTCCACAGACGGTCCCGTCCGTTACTCAGACTTCACTCGTGAACATCGGCGTGTTTGATCAGGGCTTTTGCGTGATGCGGTGTTTTCCCAGCTCCTTCGGTTTGACAGGATGTAGCACCTCTCTGCCAAGTTCACATCAATCCACAGTCAATAGCGACCCGCTGGAGCTCTGTCTGTAAAGACCGGCTAACCGCACAGTTCACCTCCAGGTCAAGGTGTGTGTGTGTGTGTGTGTGTGTGTGTGTGTGTG
>NW_019520601.1:20753-23173 GCF_002814215.2 Seriola lalandi dorsalis
ACACACACACACACACACACACACACACACACACACACACACACACACACACACACACACATTCAGGCAGCCTCTGGGTATCATCAAAACACACAAAGGACTGTTACTGGGTGTGGAGCGAACCCATCACACAACCACACGGCGCCAACAAAAGGCTGGGGAGGGAGGTGAGACGTGAGAGTGTTTAACCACGAAAAAAAGGAAGCGGTTGAAGCAACAACAAAAAAAAAAGATGGCCGTAAAGAGGAAAGAGAGGTGAAGGAAAGACTGCGATGAATCCGACGAGTATGAACGTATGATATAAACATTTCTACCTGCATCTTTAAGAGAAAACTAAACTGTGATATCTCTGTGACTTCCATCAAACCATGAGGAAAACAGGAGTCCTGTAAAGCTCAAGTGAACTGGGAGTTTGAAGTGTTGAGGAGTCCATTTGTTTTAATCAGAGGTTTGGATCAGGTAACACATGCATGGGCTCCTAATGGGCTATAAATAAAATAAATATAAAATCACATGAGTGCGTTTTTCTGGAATCAAATCCATCCAGGTGCCATTTCCTCCAGGGGGTCGGAGCAGACTTCGGTTCATTTGAGTTGAGGCTTGTGGCGAGTTTTTTCTTATTCCTAGAACAATTATGACGAACATCTCGTGATTAATGAAAGTCAGAGAGAAGAGGAAGTCGGGAGGTCGGCGCAGCGTTGGCTTCTCTGTCTGAGGCGTGTCACATGACGAAGACATGTTCCCGTAAATGTAGATGATTAAAGAACTGTTTACTCTGAAGTTCTCACTTTCTACTAATTCAGCTCGGGGCCGGAGCAGGAGGAGAACGAGCACATGTAAGTGGAGAATCTCAAATGTCCTGAAGATGAAGTATAAACAGGTCCGACTGTTTTCAGTTTCTAATTAAAGAAAAAGCTGATTATGTTTATTTTGATTATGTTTAAATCTGGTTAGTGTGTATCAAGTGTGCATGCTGAACTAGCTCGTAACTACGAGCTGAGGAATTTGTGTATTTATTTATTGACGCTGCTTCGCTGACGTGTCGTTTACTGGGTTTAACTTTTCTTTATCACTTTACAGCTTTAATCAGCATCAGACATTAAATACAATATTACAAGTTTGTGTTACTAAAAGAAGGAAAACAACTGAAACATTAAACACCATAATATAATTATATTATAGCCCGCCCGGCAACATAATAATATCGTATATCACAGTGTTTGGGCTGCAGATATTAAATCATGAGTCTCGCTACAAATGACTTGATTAAACAACGAACGGTTTACGCTTTAATTCAGACGAGGACGTACGTAGATCTGTCAAATTAAATTAAACTTTAAATCGGTGTTAAATCTTTAAATAATTATCAACAAAGAACAATATAAAGACTTTGCTGGAGGAGGAGGAGGGAGAGAAGAGGAGGAGGAGGAGGAGGGAGAGAAGAGGAGGAGGAGGAGAGAGAGATGGAGAGAAGAGGAGGAGGAGGAGGAGGTGGAGAGAGGGAGAGTAGGAGGAGAGATGGAGAGAAGAGGAGGAGGGAGAGGAGGAGGAGAGAGGGAGAGAAGAGGAGGAGGAGGAGGGAGAGGGGAGAGAAGAGGAGGAGGAGGAGGTGGGAGGGTGTTTTGGACAAAGAGAAAAAAAAAGCTCACCGACAAAAGGCAGCACACAAACGTATTTGTGTGTAGGTACGTGTGTGTGTGTGTGTGTGTGTGTGTGAGAGGAGAAACAGATTATGCTAGAGAGGAAGTGTGTGTATGTGTGTGTATGTGTGTGTATGTGTGTGTGTGTGTGTGTGTGTGTGTGTGTGTGTGTGTGTGTGTTTCCAAGGGGCATTGGGCTTTATAGAGTCCATCAACACAGCAGGAGGAAAAGAAATCACTCCTGCTGGAGGAAGTGCTAATGGCTCTGCACTGTGATTGTGTCACTCTGTGTGTGTGTGTGTGTATGTGTGTGTGTGTGTGTGTGTGTGTGTGTGTGTGGTGATTGATTGAACATGCCAAGTCCATCTCGGCATCCCCTGATGGGAGCCAGAGTGTGAAATTGCCAGAAAGGCAAACGGCAAAAATAATCAGGACACACACACTCATCCACAAACAAACACTTTGACACACACTTTCTTTTACCACGTATCACTCTCATACTTTCTCTTCATCTCCCTCTTTTTCTCTCTCTCTCTCTCACACACACACACACACACACACACGTCCACCTGTTCATCTCCTGTAATTACCGTTATTTTTCATGGCTGTTATCCACTTCACTCCCCCCTCGTCTGAGCTCAGAGGAAAAGTAAGAGTCTCTTTGTATCTGCACGTTTTCTGTGTCAACCACTGAAAAAACCATCACACACACACACACACACACAGCCACACACACATGCACACGCACACACACACACACACACACACACACACACACAC
>NW_019520601.1:23667-25190 GCF_002814215.2 Seriola lalandi dorsalis
GAAGCTGCAGGAAATAACTCAGTCACTCCAGCGTGTACGTGACGGTTTATTACTGAAAACAGAACCAATTTCAGAGTTTCTTATTATGAGCTAATGTGCAGTTCAAATGTATAATGATATAATGCCATAAACAGTGGGTGTACTGCGTGGTGCAGGAGGTTGCAGAATAAATCAAATGAAACTTTATCCAACATCGTGGACGATCTGATTTTTGCATGTGATCTACTATTCAGATTAAAAGTACATTAAGATATTTAGATATTGCGTTTTAAAAGCCGCTCATCAGCCCACTGGTCGACTGTTAAACAGCTAGCGCGCTAACCGCAGCTGATGGCGGCGGTCGTCGTTTTGCTCGGCGGCCTCCTGTGAGCTCGGCGTAGCAGCACATGAAGCAGTTCTCCACCTGAGCAGAACAAGAACCACCGTCACCAGCCGCAGCAAGACGGAGGAGTTACAGTCTGCGGGATGAGCTTACAGAACATACAGCACCTCATGAATAGTTAACAAATACTCACAAGTGTGAACGCAGCATTGTGGGACAAGAGTAGCGGCTTCTGCTCAGGACTTTCACAATAAAATCAGAGCGGAAAGAGGATACAGAGATGTGTGAGTTGGGTCTTTAGCTCTTGATTGCGTCCAGGCAACCAACATGCACAACTAGTCATGTGATCACGAGCGTTCAAAACTAAACCTGGAGAGATACTCGTGAATCAGATGGTGGATTCTACCCAGAAAGACTGTAATAGGATCTTGGGGGCAGATCGCCCAGCCCTGTGTAAAGTAAACCAACAGACAATCGATGAAAGGAACAATAAAGCCACAGAGAAAGTCCAGTCCAACATCTTGTTACTCCTCCTCTCACTGCTGGTTTCTCCCTAACTACCAGTCCTCCCTAAGTAAAAATGCCTCTCTCCAACACACTCACACTAAACACAAACATGCGCACCACATCCCTTGCACACAAAGTGCCCCAGATAAACAGTGAGCTTCGTCGGAGAGGCAGAACAATCACAGGGTTTGATGGCTATAAAATATAACCTAAAATCCTATACCCCTAAATTGCAGGCTGCAATTTGCACAGAGAAAAGCAAGAAAAAAAATGTTTAAAAATAAAAAAAAGTTTATGAAATTGTTGGGAAAACTGTGAATGGAAAGATACAAGAGCTCAGCTGTGGATAGGTCGTGACACAGGGCAATATTTCTCTCATTTTCTCCTCTTTAAAATTATTATTGTTTATTCTCCTCATTGAATCAGAATCCGTAATCACCACAAACACTCTGTGATTTTATGTGTCGTCAACACGAACTGTGACCAGAACCTGGTGAGTGGTGCTCCTGCAGGATGTAGGGCAGAGGGAGCAGTAAAGGAAAGGCTGCAGGGTTCAGATGTCAGATGCAGGAGAGCGGCTGTGAGAGAGCGCAGAGGTTTCAGAGTTCGTACTCACAGTCGAGACAAAGCTTCGTTCTTCTGGAACAGCAGCTCCGGCAGTTGGCTGAGGCGGTTCTTGTTCAGACGACTGGAT
>NW_019520601.1:25241-26824 GCF_002814215.2 Seriola lalandi dorsalis
GTGTGTGTGTGTGTGTGTGTGTGTGTGTGTGTGTGTGTGTGTGTTCTCACAGTCTTTCCAGCTCCTTCAGCTCGTCAAACGCTCCCCTCTCAACGTTACTGATCTGATTCTCCATCAGGTGACTGCAATACAACATCAGTAATAAAAAAGTGACACTGTTACAGTTTAATTTTCCTCAAATAAATCTTAAAATGTTGTTTAATAAGCCACATAATAAACATGATTAAAGCATATTCTGTTTAGTGAAACATCAGGATGCATTAGCAACAAACATCAGTAGTATAGTACAGTATGTATCTACAGTCAGTGTATTACCTGCAGCAGACTTGAGTCAGTGTTTATAGAAGCAGCAGCAGCACAGACGCTGAGTGATCAGCTGCTGCAGCTCCGACCATAAAAACCAATATCAGCTTTATTTTTGAAAATGTTCCACCACTTTATCTTCATGTCAAACCGCCCTTGTCCTTTGGCACTACACATCCTCAACTGCTCCATACTCTTACACATAAACGCACTTGTATTATCAGCTGTTTGAGTCATAAATGGCTCTTTGATGAAGCAGTGAAAATACGGTTTGGGGGATAAAATAAATCATATATTAAAATAGTGTTTTTTTCTGCTCATCGCTCGGCGTCTGTGTCGAGCTCCCGCTGCTTCTCCAAACGTGAATGTGCTGCAGGTAATACACCGGCTATGGAGCTCAAACAGCCCCACATCAGATAACACAAACCATCGTTTTAAACTGCTCATGGCCAAGAAAACAAAACACAAGCAGCTGCACTTTTTTGAACCGTTTTCTTGGACACATTATAAAAAGCTTGAATGAATTATGACGCAACGTGATTAAACTCAGGCTCTGCTCAAACCAAAACAAAAAGACAAATTGTAACATCTTTCACCCTCTCATTAAAACACAAAGCCTCCAGACACATTGGCTCTCCCACAGTCGCTGCTGGAACCGGTGTGTTTGATAAATACACTCCACAGACTTATACGCCATAAACCACCGGGGTAACACTTCCACATCAATCCCCCCCTGACAGCAGCGAGCCTCGGGCTCCCGGCGGGCTGCTAATCTGTTTTGAGCAGGCCTCCGGAGATGTCATTAGCTCCTGGCATGTCATCCTTTTAACACCTCATGTCCATCAGTGACACTCGGCGCAGACCGGGTCCTCGGGTTAACGCAGGAAACCGCGGCTTGTCCAGCCTCTCCCACAGGGCGCAGTGTTTCCAGGTCAAAAGGTCACAGATAAACCCTTCCCTGTTATAAATGTGACTGACACTGACACCGAACAAGCACCTCTGGGTGGTTCATGTGTCACTGCTGAGCTAAAGCGTCATTCGGTGCCCTCTGGCTCTCGATGATTCCCACATTCCTACGGGACCTGAAACTACCAGAGAAATGTCGGGAGAGAACAAACACAAGCTGCTGCCCTGTTAACAATGTGCCTGACAGCTGTGAGCGAAGCTTACAGCTCTTTGTTTTCCAGGTAAATATCAGTATATATTTGACTTGACGAATAAGAAAAAGAAAAGAAAAAACTGATTAATGACTGAATAAAAATCTATCTATCTATCTATCT
>NW_019520601.1:26992-28893 GCF_002814215.2 Seriola lalandi dorsalis
GTCAGGTTGTTTCCGTTCAGATCGCTGAGAAAGACAAAAGGAGACAAAAGCGGGTCAGAGAAGAGGAAGTGAGGGAAGAAGTTAGTATCAATACATTCAAATATAATATAGAAAGAATATTGTTTGAAGCGTCCCGTCTGCTGCACCTTGTTTCTGCCGTCTTTACATTATGACCTGTTGGGTGTATTTCACTGTGTGTGTCATGTTAGTGGCCGACGATGAAGTGTTCAAGCCAAACCTTTGAGGATGTTCGCGTTCAGATAAAAGTGGGATTTTAGCAGCTGGAATTTATTCTGCAAAAGCAAACGTGACGATGAAGTGACAGATATTTATGATTTATTATTATTATTATATTTATTATTATTATCTCCACTCAAACTCACTTTCTTCTAGTTTGACGGTTCCTGGAAGGTTTTACACTGTAAGAGCATCTGTAGAGAACAGCACATAGTTTCTGCTCTTTGAAGTCATTTTCTGTCAGTGTGCAGTGAAGAAAGTTTCTCTCAGTGTTTCATGGTTCACTTTGAGGACGATCTGCGTTTTACTTTTACTGTAAATCAGCAAACGTCAGCTCAGAGCTGCAGGAAAACCAAGTGAGCTGTTTCTGCCTTCAGACCTCAGACGTGCAGCATGAGATGACACAGCTGCTGTTTGTTCCTGCCTCTAAAGCTTTTTACTCTGTTGTCGCACTCAAGGTGGATGTTCCATGCATTCTGTATACACACTTCAGGTATAAACTGACGGTGTGTGTGTGTGTGTGTGTGTGTGTGTGTGTTATGTGATAGGCGCTCTTTTCAACGCTGTCGTGGAGGTTGCTTCTTGCGGGAGGGGTTTAACCCTATGACCTCATTGTCTACTTTGATTGACAGCTGCGAAGAAAGAGAGGGGATGATGTCACTCTTCCCACGAGGCTTTGTGGAGAGAGAGGTAAACTGAGCCCTGCGCACGCACCTGTGTGTGTGTGTGTGTGTGTCTGGAGTGTCATGTTCCTGTACTACTGTAATGGGTGGAGCAGCGTGTGACCTTGTCCTGTCCCGTGTAAAAGAAAGAGACAGAGAGAGAGAGAGAGAGAGAGAGGGAGAGAGAGAGAGCGGTTGTTGTGGTTTGGGTGTGCGAACTGGATCTACACCTCACTCATGGAAACGCAAAGAAAACACCTGGTAAAGTAGAAAAACAGAAGCACACATGCCCATAATAGAACATGAGCCTTCACTGCACAAAAAAACTCCAAGATGTTTTTCTCTCAGACTCGTCCAGAGTTAGTTCTTCACATGTTCCCGGTTTGTATTTTCTGCAGAAAGGGGCCGGTTCACATGTAAATGATCAGGGACCAAACCCGCAGTCTTCTCTCTGAGCAGAAATGCATTTGCAAGTTGAGCTGCAGAGAACTCAAGCCTTTAGCTGTCCGACTGGAGAAAGTGAATCTTCCAAATTTATGCTCTTCCCTCTTTTTGTTTCCCCAGACAGTTTCCTTGCGTAGCTGCTGAGGAGCAACAGTAACACAAGAGGGAATTATGCACTAAAAAGACTTGAAGTGTGTCTCTGAATGTACCTGCAGGGATAAAAAAAGTATATCCAGTAGATGGTAAATCGGGGCCCAGTCCTCCCTGCGGACACCAGAGCGTCCTCCTCGACAACTTCCTGTTTTCTCTAGTTCTGCTTACTTTCATTATCTATTCATTTCTAAAGTGTCGGACGACAATGGACAGAGCTACAGGTGAAGATCAGAGAGTGGAGTAGTATAACTGTGGGACTTCACAGATGCCCAAAAAGAAGTTCACCTTTCTTCTTCACAGTTAAATGGATGGATTTTAAATGGATGCACAACTGTCAAGGCTGGACTATATAATATAATATATATAATATAATATTGTCATTTTTGTCCCTTTACATCTGGAGAA
>NW_019520601.1:29348-29881 GCF_002814215.2 Seriola lalandi dorsalis
GGAGGAGGTGGTGGTGGTGGTGGCTGCAAAAGGGAGGGGATTGGCTGGGAGGGAGGGAGGGAGCGAGCGAGGGAAGGATGGATTGGAGACGGGTCATGGCGGGGGGTCCAAAATCACTCCCTGGATGTGTGTGAAATTACCCTGACAGTTAGACTGCACGGGCAGGACAAGCGTCAGGAGGAAGAGAGACGTACAGCGGGCGACCACATTTTCACACGCTGCAAGAGAATGTATGGAAGCCGGAGAAGCCTGAGAATATGTCGCCCGCTAACGGCAAAACGCTCCAAACATTTGTCTTTGTTGTACGAGGAGCAGGAAAAAGACACTCGAGGGGAAGAGATGAACACAAGCACAGGCCTGATGAGGCGTGGTTAATTGAGTTTTGTGCAGCATGGCGGGGTCAGGGGTCAGCTGAGCGACAGACTCCCCTCGAGTGGCGACTCTGCCAAACAATAGCTCATTAAAGCAGAACGCGTCTCACACACACACACACACACACACACACACACACACACACACACACACTCATACAA
>NW_019520602.1:0-1333 GCF_002814215.2 Seriola lalandi dorsalis
ATAAAAAAATCATAAAAACATCATAGTATAGTAAAGCATAAAAAGTCATAAAAATGTCATAGTATAGTAAGGCATAAAAAGTCATAGTATTGCAAGGCATAAAAAGTCATAAAAACATCATAGTATATTAAGGCATAAAAAGTCATAAAAACATCATAGTATATAAGGCATAAAAAGTCATAAAAAAGTCATAGTATTGTAAAGCATAAAAAATCATAAAAACATCATAGTATAGTAAGGCATAAAAAATCATAAAAAATAGTCATAGTATAGTAAGGCATAAAAAGTCATAAAAAAGCCATAGTATTGTAAAGCATAAAAAAATCATAAAAACACCATAGTATAGTAAGGCATAAAAAATCATAAAAAATGTCATAGTATAGTAAGGCATAAAAAGTCATAAAAACATCATAGTATAGTAAGGCATAAAAAGTCATAAAAATGTCATAGCATAGTAAGGCATAAAAAGTCATAGTATTGCAAGGCACAAAAAGTCATTAAAAAAACATAAAAAAGTCATAGTATTGTGAGGCATAAAAAGTCATAGTATTGTAAGGCATAAAAAGTCATAGTATAGTAAGGCATAAAAGGTCATAAAAACATCATAGTATAGTAAGGCATGAGAAGTCATAAAAATGTCATAGTATAGTAAGGCATAAAAAGTCATAGTATTGCAAGGCATAAAAATTCATAAAAAAGCCATAGTATTGTAAAGCATAAAAAAATCATAAAAAATAGTCATAGTATATTAAGGCATAAAAAGTCATAAAAAAGCCATAGTATTGTAAAGCATAAAAAATCATAAAAACATCATAGTATAGTAAGGCATAAAAAATCATAAAAAATAGTCATAGTATAGTAAGGCATAAAAAGTCATAAAAATGTCTTAGTATAGTAAGTCATAAAAAGTCATAGTATTGCAAGGCATAAAAAGTCATAAAAACATCATAGTATAATAAGGCATAAAAAGTCATAGTATAGTAAGGCATAAAAAGTCATAAAAACATCATAGTATAGTAAGGCAAAAAAAGTCAAAAAATCATAAAAAAGTCATAGTATAGCAAGGCATAAAAAGTCATAGTATAGTAAGGCATAAAAGGTCATAAAAATGTCATAGTATAGTAAGGCATAAAAAGTCATAGTATTGCAAGGCATAAAAAGTCATAAAAACATCATAGTATTGCAAGGCATAAAAAGTCACAAAAACATCATAGTATAGTAAGCCATAAAAAGTAATAAAAACATCATAGTATAGTAAGCCATAAAAAGTCATACTTTTGAAAAGCATAAAAAGTCATAAAAATGTCATAGTATAGTAAGGCATAAAAAGTCA
>NW_019520603.1:0-882 GCF_002814215.2 Seriola lalandi dorsalis
CAAAGAAAAGGTTTTAATGTTGTGGTATTTATAATCATCTTAAAGGTCGATGCTGTGTGATGTAACAAATGACTCTGTATAAAACAACAGGTCCTGGTTTCAGAAATGATGACATCATCATACAGATGTTCAGTCTCACTTTGTTCAGTGCTGGTCTGACTGGCTGTCTGCAGTCCAGGTCTTGTTCTGGGTCTTTTTCCACAGCTGGACACAGAGACATGGCTCCTCCTCTTCCTCTTCCTGTGAAGACATTTCTTTATCACTACAATACTTTGTTGATTGTTGTTGTAAAATATCCAGATGTGTCCAACACTGTCCAGAAGCTCTGATGGCGTCAAAGCTCCAGCAGCAGCTGCAGTAAATAGAGGAACTTTATGAGACTGATGCATTTCGGCTCGAGGGCTTCATCAGGGTCATTGATCTGATGAAGGCCTCGAGCTGAATGCTTCTGTTTCCTGCAGCTGTTGCTGGAGGTTTGACCTCTCTGGACTTTTTCCTCTCTCTGTGCACCTTGGACGTAAATGAAGTCGTGACAGAAACTTTACTTTGTTTCATGAAGCTCTGATGGTCACAGAGAAAAGTCAAAGTGCAGCTTCTTTTCTGTTTGAATTCAACATTCAGTCTGAATTAAAATGATTCATTTCAACACTAATCAACTGTTTCCTCTTCGGGGCGCCTCGGCGGCTCACCTGCTCCAGAGCGAACCGTTAACACTGAGTCCTAACTGCAGTGGCCCAGGCTCCAGTCTGAGCTGTGGCCCTTTCCTGCGTCACCTCCTCTCTCTCACTGTGGCTGTCAAAATAAAGGCCCAACATGCCCAAAAAATAACTTCAAGAACTTGTTTTCCCTATCTGGCTGTCTGATTAAACATGTAGTGATGGG
>NW_019520604.1:0-641 GCF_002814215.2 Seriola lalandi dorsalis
TTTTTTTTTCAAATATATTTGACCTACTATTATATGTTGTTTTTGGCGTTATATGCCTTATTATATAATGGCGTTTTTTGCCTTACTATATACTATGTCATTTTTTGGCCTTTTATGCCTTTCTATACTATGACGTTTTTAAAAAAAAATTTGCCTTACTATACTATGGCGTTTTTTGCCTTACTATACTATGTCGTTTTTTGGCCTTTTATGCCTTACTATACTATGAGTTTTTTTTCAAAAATTTTTGACCTACTATTCTATGTTGTTTTTGGCGTTATATGCCTTATTATATAATGGCGTTTTATGCCTTACTATACTATGATGTTTTTTTACATTTTTTTGCCTTACTATACTATGAAGTTTTAAAAAAAAAAAATTTGCCTTACCATACTATGATGTCTTTTGCCTTACTATACTATGTCGTTTTTTGGCCTTTTATGCCTTACTATACTATGAGTTTTTTTTTCAAATATATTTGACCTACTATTATATGTTGTTTTTGGCGTTATATGCCTTATTATATAATGGCGTTTTTTGCCTTACTATATACTATGTCATTTTTTGGCCTTTTATGCCTTTCTATACTATGACGTTTTTAAAAAAAAATTTGCCTTACTATACTATGGCGTTTTTTGCCT
>NW_019520605.1:0-1054 GCF_002814215.2 Seriola lalandi dorsalis
AACGTCATAGTATAGTCAGGCACAAAACGTCACAGTATAGTAAGGCATAAAAATGCCAAAAAAATACATATTATAGTAGAACATAAAAATGGCAAAAAAACGTCATAGTATAGTATGGCATAAAATTTCAAAAAACGTCATAGTATAATAAGGCATAAAAATGGCATAAAACGTCATAATATAGTCAGGCACAAAACGTCACAGTATAGTAAGGCATAAAAATGCCAAAAAAAGTCATATTCTATTAGAGCATAAAAATGGCAAAAACATCATAGTATAGTCAGGCACAAAACGTCACAGTATAGTAAGGCATAAAAATGCCAAAAAAAGTCATATTCTATTAGAGCATAAAAATGGCAAAAAACGTCATAGTATAGTCAGGCACAAAACGTCACAGTATAGTAAGGCATAAAAAGTCACAAAAACATAATAAAGGCATATTAAGGCATGAAAGGTCATAAAAACGTCACAGTATGGTAAGGCATAAAAATGCCAAAAAAGGTCATATTCTAGTAGAGCATAAAAATGGTAAAAAACGTCATAGTATAGTATGGCATAAATTTCAAAAAACGTCATTGTGATGCAGAAGTATTGTTGTACAATGGTCAGGACTGCTGCCTCACACTGGCAAGGTCCTGGGTTCAATCCCTGGTTTGGGGCTTTACTGTCCTATGGTCCTTTTTGATATATTTTTTGCCTTACTATACTATGATGTTTTTTGCCATTTTTATACCTTATGATACTGTGATATTTTTTGACGTTTAATGCCCCACCATACTGTGACGTTTTTATGACCTTTCATGCCTTTATATACTATTATGTTTTTGTGACTTTTTATGCCTTACTATACTGTGACGTTTTGTGCCTGACTGTACTCTGACGTTTTTTGACATTTTTATGCTCGACTATAATATGTATTTTTTTGGCATTTTTATGCCTTACTATACTGTGACGTTTTGTGCCTGACTATACTATGACGTTTTTTGACATTTTTATGCTCTACTATAATATGTATTTTTTTGGCATTTTTATGCCTTACTATACTGTGACGTTT
>NW_019520606.1:0-820 GCF_002814215.2 Seriola lalandi dorsalis
GCTCCTGCAAACTTCTCATTGATCATCTTGATCTGCTCTCTGACTGATCCAGGACCTGCACACAGAGTACTGATCAGCTTATTGATCAGGAGGAGGGACTGTCTCACACACACTCACAGGAAGTGGACACAAATTTCAATCAATCAATCAATCAATCAATCAATGGGTCTGTTGGCAGGAGATCAATCAGCTTTCATCACATGAAGAGACTCACCTGTGTCCACCTCCATCACCTGAAGACACAGAGACACACAGTTAGTGAGCAGCAGATCCACCCCTCTGTCTCCACCCGTGTGTCTGTGTCCACCCATCTGTCTGTCTCCACCCGTCTGTCTTTACCCGTGTGTCTGTGTCCACCCGTCTGTCTCTACCCCTCCGTCTGTCTCCACCCCTCCGTCTGTCTTCACCCATCCATCTGTCTTCACCCATCCGTCTGTCTTCACCCATCCGTCTGTCTTCACACGTCTGTCTGTCTCCACCCATCTGTCTGTCTCCTCCCGTCTGTCTGTCTCCACCCCTCTGTCTGTCTCCACCCATCTGTCTGTCTCCACCCATCTGTCTGTCTCCACCCATCTGTCTGTCTCCACCCATCTGTCTGTCTCCACCCATCTGTCTGTCTCCTCTCGTCTGTCTGTCTCCACCCGTCTGTCTGTCTCCACCCCTCTGTCTCTGACCTGGTGTTCGTCTCCTCGTGGTTTCTCGAAGTAGGCGTGTCTCCTGCTCTTGCTGTCGTCCTCCTTGTCTCTGTCTCTCTCTCTCTCTCTGTCTCGGTGTCTGTCTTTGTCTTTAGGAGGTTTGGAGGACGATGTCGTGGACGGGA
>NW_019520607.1:0-875 GCF_002814215.2 Seriola lalandi dorsalis
CCCCCCCCCCCCCCCCCCCCCCCAGGCTGCACAGGGCTGGAGGAGCTGCTGGGAATCGAGCCGGCGTTGTTGGAGTTCCAGGACACTCTGTTCAGCCAGGCCTCGCTGACTCTGGAGCGCAGCGTCCAGTCCAAAGAGGTCAATGAGAAGCTGGACGCCGGCATCTCGCTCTTCCTCACCCGTCTCTCCCCGTACTTCCTCCTCAAACCGGCACACAAGTGCATCGAGTGGCTGGTTCACCGGTACGCCGCTCTCACCACAGCAAAATCACCACTGCTAATGTAGCAAGATCAATATTGATGATAATCAAACATCCACTGAGCCCTAATAAAATAAAAATGATAAATTTTTGTGAACAACAAACCGGCATTTAAAGGGTTCAAACCCTGAAAATCATTCAATAATTGGACGTTATGATCAGGACGGAAGTTGAATGAAAAAATTATTTGAAGAAAAAAAGTGGAAAATAATATTAAAATCAATTTATTAAATTTTTATTACAGTTTTCTGTGGAAACGTTTGTCCTCTGAGAGCTCAGTGTACGTTTTTTTAAAAGGTGCACGACTTGAATTTGTCAAAGTAAAATGTTAAAGCATCATTTTGTCCTGAGAGTGACGTTGCGTCAGCACCGAATGTTTGTGTGTATGTAGATGGTGCGGTTTGATTGACAGCTTCTCTCAGGTCAGGACATTAGATGTCCCAGGTGTCTCACGTTGTGTTTGCGCCGCAGCTTCCACGTCCAGCTGTACAATGTCGACAGCCTGCTGGCCTGCGCTCTGCCGTACCACGACACCAACGTGTTCGTCCGAGTCCTGCAGCTCCTCAAGATCAAAGACGCCACCAGCCGCTGGAACTGGCTTCACTGCCTGCAGGTG
>NW_019520607.1:1917-2840 GCF_002814215.2 Seriola lalandi dorsalis
CTCGGCCGCTTGTGGTCGACATCTAACGTTTCGGAACTTTGTCGTCTTTGTTCGCCTTGTTTTCCCTCCAGGGTTTGAAGTCGTCACTGACTGACTACAAAGCCGCCACATACATGATCGTGTGCCAGCTGGCGGTGAAGGTGGTGATGGAGGCGAGTCTGGTCGACAGCCTCTCCGTGCACATCAGCAAGTCTCTAGTCAAAGAGCCCGTTCTGGCCAAGGAGGGTCTGGGCTGCCTCATCGTGCTGCTGCAGAACCAGAAGGAGGGAGCCGCTGGACCCAGGTAGGCACCAGGTTTCTGCCGCCGCCCTCGTGGTCCAGGTGGCTGATGGGATGTGTAGTGACCTGACTGCGTTTCCTCCTGTGTTTAGAGCTTTTGGCCGTCTGTGCTCGATGCCGGCGCTGGTCTCCACGCTGCAGGTCATGGCAGCCGCTCATGATGTCAGTCCTCTGCTGCGTTACCTGCTGCCTTACCTGATCCACAATGTGTTCACCAGCAGCTCAGGTGAGACCTGGAACCACATGACAAACTCTTCACAGGGCAGAGAGAGAGAGAGAGAGAGAGAGAGGGTTTACCTGCTGTTCTCTGTCACAGGTGAGACGGAGACGGATGAGCTTGGCGTGTTGGAGTCCCTCCTGAAGTCTGTCCCTCTCACCAAAGGCCTGGACCAAACAGTGGCTCGGTAAACTCCCCTCACCCTTCATCCACATTAACGCTTATTCAGGACATCACAGCTCTGGCTTAGATTCTCTGTCCACACTTCCTGCTGTATTTTAGCCGAAACAATCACAAAAATAGCCTGTGAACTCCTGGAGGGACTGATTAGTATGTGTCAAGTATCGTCTTCAGCTGGGCCAGTAAATCACCTCAATACTTAAGCAAAGGTTAGGGCTAACGGGCTGAGGTTAGTCCTAGGGTTAGC
>NW_019520608.1:0-1263 GCF_002814215.2 Seriola lalandi dorsalis
CTCCTTCCATTGCTTGAATCTGTTGACGAATCAGTGAAGTCTCCTTGCACACCTTAGCATAACAGAAGCCACACAGGATATGTTTCTGCTTCAAGTGGCCACACTCTAGACACGGCTCAATGTTGGTCTGAGATGGAGACGGAGAGAGAGACAGAGGGAAGACTGTGGGTCAAACTATGTCAAGACAACACTAACATTTATACACGCCAATACTGATTTGTGGCTATTAAGTAATTTTCTTGTAAGATGAGATATACAGTTCCTAAGCAAACTGAGTAAGTCTCAATTAAACTGTTCACAAAAAAGTGTGTGGATTATTGTGATTAACTAGAGACGTACTGATATAATTTTTCTGAAGTACTAATGGAACAACATGGACGTGTGCATTAAGTCACATTAAACAGCTGGAAATCAAAAAAGAAAAGGAAAAACCTATATCTTATCAATTTGCATGTCAGGTGATTCGCTGGAGATTAGATGGGAATCCGCGGCTGCTGTTGTCCTATGTTAACTTTGGTGTGTATACTATCTTTTATAGCCCGTCGGGCTTGTTCACTTAATTGTGGTCTTTTTGTTTGTTTTTTGTTTGTCTTTTATTGGGTAACCAAACAGATTCTAAACACGAACTGGCTGTTTGTAGAAAAGAATGGCTTATTTTACATCTTGTTGTTTTTATTCACTACTACTATTGTTTCCTTTTCTTTTTTAAAAGCAAAATATAAAAGGGAAAAAGAGATTGTGTAACATCTGAAACGTGTGATATGTATGAAAATGTTGCTCAATAAACATAAAGTTGAAAAAAAAAAAAGAAATAAAGAACTCCAGATGTTTGTTTTGCAGTTTTAAATAGGTTTGTGTGGCTCTAACTGGGGATGGCTGGATGTAAACTATCCATTCAGAAATCATTCCTGCCCTTTCCACCGAGTGAGCCGTCTTTATTTTACTCTTAACATTAGCATGAGGGTTTTTTTTCCCCCCTCTTATCAAATCTCTGCTGAGTATCCCTCAGCATGGGTGGCCAGTTCTCACTCAAGCTGGGAGTGTGTGATAGGATTTTGTATCAGTTTTTTTCTTCTAGTCAGCTTTGACAGTTCTCTCTCACTCGGCATCGACCAGCAAAGGGCTAAAAATGCCGGCTGCTGTTTTCATAGTCTGCAGGCATCCTGAGGTTTTCCGTATCTTCTTCTTTCTCTGGTGCTCTCTGTTTGCACTTGCTTTCTCACGTGTCATGAGTGAGAAACATCTTTTGTAAAAAAAAAAAAA
>NW_019520609.1:0-907 GCF_002814215.2 Seriola lalandi dorsalis
ATGGCTAACTCAAGGCCAATTCATATGCTGGCTAAGTAGCTAGTTAATGGACTAAACAAGTCATGTATGGTGAGCACAGACACTGATACCTGCTAATGCTAACATATAAATAAAATAATACTATAATTTCACTCAGACTTCGTCATTTCTCGTTAGTTAATGAACAAGTTAAATTATCTGTCTGACGTTTACATGAAGAACCAACACGTCAACACGTCGTATTAGAGGGTTGATGGTCGCTCAGGTTGGAGAATCATCATGAAGACAAGTTTTTTATAATCAATAAATCTTAATTAGACTCTAATAATATCTGATATATGATATTTAGGTGATCACCATTTGGCTTCGTGTTAAGATCCCAGATGATTATTGATTTGTTTACAATTTGAAAGACTTTCCATCACTGCTGCCGCCATGATACAACAAACAAATATGTTTGTTTACTGTAGAAATACACGTGGCATCAAATCCATATTATCACAGTAAGTTCAGTAAAAACTGAATCTTCATCTTCACACTACAACTTTAAAGCCCCCCCCCCCCCCGTGTTTCGGTAAATTCCGAGACAAAGTAAAACGGCTTAGTGAGAATGAAAGTGGGAAGAGAAAGAGATGACACTGCTCATCATCCGCCGTTTCAGTTCATCATCGTCATCATCAGCGCTCACCCTCTCTCGTTGGGTCGGGAGCTACGTGATGGAGGCGTGCTCGCTTTTAATCCCATATTACCAAACAGGCAGTCAGGCAGCCAGAGATTAGCGCCTGTCATCTGACTGCCCCGGCCGGCCAGGGAGGGGGATTAAACCCAAATAAATGCACCACTTCCTCGTAAACACCAGCATCACAGGCGAGGGGGGGGGGGGGCATGTGGGGGGGGGGGCAAGTTAATTTTTGGGCAGGGAAAATGT
>NW_019520610.1:0-884 GCF_002814215.2 Seriola lalandi dorsalis
GAGTGTCCTGCTGTGTGTGTGTGTGATGCAGCGACGGGCTGTCAGGTCGGTCGGACTGGAAGGTACACACCCTCCAGACAGAAACTGGTTTGTCCTCCCGCGGCGGTGAACCTCGCCCCTGCTGACTCTCTCTCTCTCTCTCTCTCTGGGCTCGGCCTGCAGAAAACAGTGACAACTCATTCCCGATGGTTCGGCAACATGGAAGAAATATTCAGCTCATTTACTTCAGTAAAAGTACAAATACTCCTGCAGGTTAGATTTTACGAAGCATGATCAGGAAAACGTATTTCAAGTATCAAAAGCAGAAATAAGTGGCCCCTGAGTGTGCAGGTCCCCTGGCTCCCCCGGATCCCCCGGCTCCCCCGGCTCCTCCGGATCCCCCGGCTCCCCCGGGTCCCCCGGCTCCTCCGGGTCCCCCGGCTCCTCCGGGTCCCAGCTCAAGACTACAGGAGACCAGGATTTTGCTGGATCTGGATGTCAGGTTTACAGAACCAGTGACATCTTTTAAATCTCTCCCACAAACCTTTAAATTCAGACTTTTATTAGATTTTATTTTAGTTTTAGTTCCTCAGTTTAGTCACTTTCTTATTTTGTTTGGATTCATTTTTATTTATATTTGAGGTTTTCTACCCTGTTGTACTAATTTTTTTAATTTAATAAAGAACACATTAAATCATATGAATTATTAAGAGATGTAAAACAGATAAAACCACTACAAACCACCACCGGAGGAAAACCCTGTAGTGGTCGAAACCGGTCTGCGTTTTATTCCCTTTTGGGATCTTTGTTTTGGACATTTTACTCATGTTCTGACAAAATAAAAGCATTTTAATCATAACCTTGATTCTGTGCGAGTTTTCCTGAAGAAAAACCACAGCAGCTTC
>NW_019520611.1:0-1111 GCF_002814215.2 Seriola lalandi dorsalis
TATATTATGACTTTTTTGTGACTTTTTATGCCTTAATATACTATGTCGTTTTTATGACTTTTTACGCCTTGCTATACTATGACTTTTCATGCCTTACTATACTATGACGTTTTTGTGACTTTTTATGCCTTATTATATTGTGACTTTTTATGCCTTAATATACTATGTCGTTTTTGTGACTTTTTATGCCTTGCTGTACTATGACTTTTCGTGTCTTACTATAATATGACTTTTTTGTGACTTTTTATGCCTTACTATACTATGACTTTTCATGCCTTACTATACTATGACGTTTTTGTGACTTTTTATGCCTTATTATATTGTGACTTTTTATGCCTTAATATACTATGTCGTTTTTGTGACTTTTTATGCCTTGCTGTACTATGACTTTTCGTGTCTTACTATACTATGTCGTTTTTATGACTTTTTATGCCTGACTACACTTTTTCTTTTATTATGACTTTTTATACCTTATTATACTGTGACTTTTCATGCCTTACTATATTATGACTTTTTTGTGACTTTTTATGCCTTAATATAATATGTCGTTTTTATGACTTTTTATGCCTTAATATAATATGTCGTTTTTATGACTTTTTACGCCTTGCTGTACTATGACTTTTTATGCCTTACTATAGTATGACTTTTCGTGTCTTACTATATTATGACTTTTTTGTGACTTTTTATGCCTTACTATACTATGACATTTTTATGAGTTTTTATGCCTTACTATACTATGACTTTTCGTGTCTTACTATATTATGACTTTTTTGTGACTTTTTATGCCTTACTATACTATGACATTTTTATGACTTTTTATGCCTTACTATAATATGACTTTTATATAACTTTTCTTCACTTATTATACTGTGACTTTTCATGCCTTACTATACTATGACATTTTTATGACTTTTTATGCCTTACTATAATATGACTTTTATATAACTTTTTTTCACTTATTATACTATGACTTTTCGTGTCTTACTATATTATGACATTTTTATGACTTGTTATGCCTTATTATACTATGACTTTTTATGCCTTACTATATTATAACGTTTTCATGACTTTTTATGCCTTACTATACTATGACGTTTTTATGACTTTTTAT
>NW_019520612.1:0-1662 GCF_002814215.2 Seriola lalandi dorsalis
TTATGACTTTTTATGCCTTACTATACTATGTCGTTTTTATGACTTTTTATGCCTTACTATACTATAATTTTTTATGCCTTACTATACTATGACGTTTTTATGACTTTTTATGCCATACTATACTATGTCGTTTTTATGACTTTTTATGCCATACTATACTATGTCGTTTTTATGACTTTTTATGCCATACTATACTATGTCGTTTTTATGACTTTTTACGCCTTACTATACTATGACGTTTTATGCCTTACTATACTAATACGTTTTTATTACTTTTTATGCCTTACTATACTATGACTTTACATGCCATACTATACTATGTCGTTTCTATGACTTTTTACGCCATACTAACCTATGTCGTTTTTATGACTTTTTACGCCATACTAACCTATGTCGTTTTTATGACATTTTATGCCTTACTATAGTATGTCATTTTTTTGCCTTACTATACTATGACTTTTCATGCCTTACTATACTATGTTGCTTTTATGACTTTTTATGCCTTACTATACTATGTTTTTATGACTTTTTAGGTCATACTATCCTATGACATTTTTATGACTTTTTATGCCATACTATACTATGTCGTTTTCATGAATTTTTATGCCTTACTTTATTACGACTTTTTATGCCTTTCTATACTATAACTTTTTATGTCTTTCTATACTATGACTTTTTTATGCCTTACAATACTATGACGTTTTTATGACTTTTTTGCCTTACTATACTATTGCTTATTATGCCTTTCTATACTGTCTTTTTTATGACTTTTTATGCCTTACTATACTATGTGCTTTTTATGACTTTTTATGCCTTACTATACTATGACTTTTTATGCCTTACTATACTATGACGTTTTTATGACTTTTCATGCCTTACTATACTATGACTTTTTATGCCTTTCTATACTGTCTTTTTTATGACTTTTCATGCCTTACTATACTATGTCTTTTTTATGACTTTTCATGCCTTACTATACTATGACTTTTTATGCCTTACTATACTATGACGTTTTTATGACTTTTTATGACTTATTATAGTATGACGTTTTTACGACTTTTTATGCCTTACTATACTATGTTGTTTTTTTGACTTATTATACTATGACTTTTCATGCCTTACTATACTATGTTGTTTTTTTGACTTATTATACTATGACTTTTTATGCCTTACTATACTATGACGTTTTTATGACTTTTTATGACTTATTATACT
Source organism: Seriola lalandi dorsalis (assembly GCF_002814215.2). NCBI lineage: Eukaryota > Metazoa > Chordata > Actinopteri > Carangiformes > Carangidae > Seriola > Seriola lalandi. The sequence goes on from NW_019520612.1 coordinate 1,216, forward strand.
ATGACGTTTTTACGACTTTTTATGCCTTACTATACTATGACTTTTTATGCCTTACTATACTATGTTGTTTTTTTGACTTATTATACTATGAATTTTCATGCCTTACTATACTATGTCGTTTTTATGACTTTTTATGCCTTACTATACTATGACTTTACATGCCTTACTATACTATGATGTTTTTATGACTTTTTAGGTCATACTATACTATGTCGTTTTTATGACTTTTTATGCCTTACTTTATTACGACTTTTTATGCCTTTCTATACTATAACTTTTTATGTCTTTCTATACTATGTCGTTTTTATGACTTTTTATGCCTTACTTTATTACGACTTTTTATGCCTTTCTATACTATAACTTTTTATGTCTTTCTATACTATGTCGTTTTTATGACTTTTTATGCCTTACTTTATTACGACTTTTTATGCCTTTCTATACTATAAC
>NW_019520612.1:1682-2713 GCF_002814215.2 Seriola lalandi dorsalis
TACTATACTATGTCGTTTTTATGACTTTTTATGCCTTACTATACTATGACTTTACATGCCTTACTATACTATGATGTTTTTATGACTTTTTAGGTCATACTATACTATGTCGTTTTTATGACTTTTTATGCCATACTATACTATGTCGTTTTCATGAATTTTTATGCCTTACTTTATTACGACTTTTTATGCCTTACTATACTATAACTTTTTATGTCTTTCTATACTATGTCGTTTTTATGACTTTTTATGCCTTACTATACAATGTGCTTTTTATGACTTTTAACGCCTTACTATACTATGACTTTTTATGCCTTACTATACTATGTGCTTTTTATGACTTTTTATGCCTTACTATACTATGACTTTTTATGCCATACTAACCTGTCGTATTTATGACTTTTTACGCCTTACTATACTATGTCTTTTTTATGATTTTTCATGCCTTACCATACTATGACTTTTTATGCCTTACTATACTATGTCATTTTTGTGACTTTTTATGCCTTACTATGCTATGACTTTTCATGCCTTACTATACTATGACTCTTTATGCCTTACTATACTATGTCATTTTTGTGACATTTTATGCCTTACTATGTTATGACTTTTTATGCCTTATTATACTATGTCATTTTTATGACTTTTTATGCCATACTATACTATGTCGTTTTCATGACTTTTTATGCCTTACTTTAATACGACTTTTTATGCCTTTCTATACTACAACTTTTTATGCCTTTCTATACTATGACGTTTTTATGACTTTTTATGCCATACTATACTATGTCGTTTTTATGACTTTTTACGCCTTACTATACTATGACGTTTTTATGACTTTTTATGCCATACTATACTATGTCGTTTTTATGACTTTTTACGCCTCACTATACTATGACGTTTTTATGACTTTTTATGCCATACTATACTATGTCGTTTTTATGACTTTTTAAACCTTACTATACTATGACGTTTTATGCCTTACTATACTAATACGTTTTTATGACTTTTTATGCCATACTATACTATGT
>NW_019520613.1:0-2250 GCF_002814215.2 Seriola lalandi dorsalis
TAGACTAGTGCAGGTGGCTGTTTCTTGACTTTATCAAAGATTATGTAGTGTAAAAATACAATTTCTTTTTCTGGGTTAGGACCCCCCACCCCACTAATTATGTTTTTTCAAGTTTGCTCCCCCATTTGAAAACATAAACAAGCACCCATGTGTATGAAGGGAAATATTAACCATACACATAACTTTAGTCATGGTGCAAAAAGCATCATTTCACAAGCTGTAAACAACAATTAATTTGAGATTCTCCACCAACACATTCTCCATTCTCACTGGACTAAGGCTATACAATCACAATTCCTGATATAAGCCCATTAAATTTACCATTAAATTTGTGAAGACAAATTAGCAGCTAAAACTGACACTGTTTCATCAAGCTTAATACTAGTCTTGTAATGTCCCAGGTTAGTAGCTATGCTAGCCATGTATTATTCAGAGGTAAAGCTAAAGCTACCCAATTGTAATGTCCAGAAATGAGCAATGTCACTTGCACTTACATGTATATATTCATTCTGTGTGTGTGTGTTTTGCAGTTACCATCACTATTTTTTGGTTTAATAGATGCAGTTCTACTATATTGGTTTAATCTGCGCATTGTAATAATCCATACTCACCATGGACTCCAGGAGTTAAAATAAGAGGGTGGCAGCCAAACATTTCCCTCCTTTAAGCTCTTGCTGATGTCATCAGTGATGTCACGGGTTATATCATGAGTGTAGGGGTGGTCTTAAGTTTAATATACCGTGTTAGTAAGTATTTGTCTGATTTAGAGTAATTATACAGTTTGTTTACAAAATCATAATTTGCATCTTAGTTGTTCTGTTGATGTTTACTACTAAAAGTACCTTTTACTCAATTAATCTTTGAAAATGAGATAGACTTAGACACCCTCAATGAAGTTTGGTTCTGCCCATGCTAATTGTTCAGTAGAGAAAGGGTCTATAAAAGCACTTGTTCCCTCTCAGCTGAGGGAGAAAATCATGCAACTGGTATGCGAGTATTACAGGAAACAGTAGAACATGCAATTATTTGTTGTCTTCAGTACAAGAAATTGGGCGAATTCTCAAATGCAGACTGGGAAAAGATCATATCAACTTGAACTAAAAGAATCGTATAATTATATATTATAATTCCAGAATCATTCTGATCCACACTCCATTTCAGAAGGTTGTGGTAATGCACCTGAAAGCTGATGTTTAATGGCCAACCGCCATTAAACATCTTTAGAAGAAGAAACTGAGAGCGGAGGATCTCACAGGTCTGTGCAGGTGGGGGGTTTTATGGTGGTCATGTAATGCCTAATGCAAGTGAAGAAGCCTGTGAAGCCTGAAATAGCAGTGAAGAGCTGGCACGTTGTCATCTCATCCCCAAAGCACAAAATGTGCAGGAACACTTGACTGGTCTCTGCATTTTCTAAATAATCAACTACACATCACTTAATGTTGAAATAAAACTGACTTTAAGTTATCAAGCTTATTTTGTGGAGGTATCAAAATGCAAAATAATGTAGGATCAGTTTTTTTTAATAGATGATGACGTATTACTTTAAGAAATATTAAGGTTACCTGGTGTAATGTCATCCAGCACTAAGTGCACTTTCCCTCTTGCTGGGCACATGTGAGGATTCCGTCACCGACAGCCGCCCAGTTTTCAAACAGTTTTCCCGCTGCCTTGGGATGAATCTGCTGGAAGTCCTGTGATAGTTAATAAATTCTGAAAACAAAATGTATCTAGAACAACGAACAGTTGCATCAGGTCTGATTAAGAATAGGGTTAGGGTTATCATAAAACAACTTTCATCATTCATGAAAAAGATTTTTCTTTTAGTCTTTGGTCATTTTCCCATTTCTTTATTGTATCATAGATAATCTTATAGTCAGGGAGAGGAAGAGTCTGTTGCTTTCAGCTGTAAAAACATTTCACATCAGTTGCTTAGCACAACTTTAGCTGTACCTTCACTTTAACCTGACACCCGTTACATATCACATGGTCAGAAGTATGAGTCCTAAAACCCAGAAATAAGTTTTTGTACTTCTGATTCCCTCATCCCGAACTCGATGGATTTTTTTGGATGAGGTGGCTGAAATAAAGTCTGTGGTTTTCACAAGCTCAAGACATCTCCATGTTTTATTGTACAACATAAAATTCTTTAAGCTTTTGTGTGTCTTAAAACAGAGGTTGTCTAAGTGTCTCTCAAAATCTACCGTCCCGCTTGGGAACAGTGTCTACTGAAACTGTTGACTCTGTCTTCTG